>NC_081410.1:76574111-76874111 GCF_030272615.1 Cryptomeria japonica
ATCTATTTATACAGCATGAGTTAAGTGTATGAATGCAAAAAAAAGAGAAGATTGTTACAGAGACACATAGGTCACCGAGAAGGTTTTCAGAGAACAGTCGAAGAACAGAGTAAACAGAAGGGTTTACCAAGTTACTATATGGGTTACCGAGGTATGCTATAAGTAAGGTAATCTATTCTGAGCACATAGAATCTGCTATAACATTTTAGATGTAAAGTTGCAGATATTTGTAATGATTTTATTGTAATATTGTGAAGTTGAAAGAGAAACCTTTAACAGGGTAAAAGACTCTAATAAAGTCTATAAATTGTAAAGCCTCTAACCAGGTGCAACATTCAGAATAAATGTTGTAAAATTCTTTAGCAAGGTAGATCTAACATATCTTGTTACTCGTAACAGGGTAAGCTATCAGAAATAGCTAAATGTAGCTCTAACTGAGCATTCTTTATTATTGCAGTAGTGAAGTTGTGGGTGCCATCCCCACCACAGTTTTTCTCTCTAACCAAGAGTTTCTACGTAACCAGAATATATGTGTTATGGAGTGAATCATGTATGATTGTTATCTATTTGCTTTAACTTTATTTTATGTTACTACACTATTCTGTTTATGCATAATAGTAAAGTTATTATTCAAGAAAAGTTTTGGAGTACTGATTCACCCCTCCCTTCTCAGTACATTAGCTTTCCATATTGGTCCTAACACTATTCTTTTCATCTATCCTCAACCAATCTTCTAGTATGAATGAATCATGAACTACATATTGACACTAGTACATTCGGGGCTAATTTTTGATGGCTTATCGTCAAAATTTCAACTACTTTTCATCGAACTGCCGAGAAATAAAGTTGTCAAAAACTCATCATCGGACTTCCCGACAATTCCATTAAACGTTGGTATTCTAATGACATCGTAAACTCTTCCGACGATGGCCATGATTGCTCCTCCAGCCAAAAATGTCATCAGATGGCCATCGAAATTCTGATGCTCCCCTAGTAATATGCATCGACAACCTGATACTTTCATCCCTTGGTCAAGGATGCGTACCCCCTAACACTTGAAGATTGTTTCCACCCTCTTGATTACTTGAAGTTCATGCTTAAATCACACTAAATCACAATAGTTAGTAGAAAATAGTGACCATAGCCAAGGAAGCCCAAATTTACTCATACTCAACATAATAAGAAATAACTAAATCATCTGGACCATTATTCATAACATAACCTCTTTTCACATCATGGAAGGCCAAAATTATAAGGAAGTCCAAAATTACAAGGATCATGCTTCTTGGAAGGAGCCATTGTTCACCACCAAACTATCAACAAGAGTAGAAGCTATTAGGCTTATGCAATTTTAGGACATATAAAGAGTCACCTTAAAAACCCCACACTAATTGCAAAAGATCAAAATCTTTCCTAGAACAAAAGTACAATATAACATAAGGATGACGATAGACTGTCAAATAGAAGAATGATCTCCTTATCCTTAACTACTCCCAAAATATTAATTATCATATAGAAAATCTATATTAAAAACATTTAACATCTAAAATATAATGTTATTCTTTTCCTCTGTCAATTTTGTTCCATCAAATCTTTTATCTAATACTCTTTTAAAAATAGTGAACCTTACCAACATTAGAAATGAGGTGGATGTTGATTTTAAATTTTAAAATAAAAAGTGGTGAGCATGATCAATGATACTAAGGTTCTATTCATATTGTGTAACAAGGCACAATAGGCTAGGGATAGGAAAGATTGACTTGCTACTCTTCAATTTCATATGGTAGTTTAATATATATTGTGGACTTTTTTAGACTGTATGTCTTAATATATATTGTATTAAATGTCTCTTTGTGGGACTACGTGCCCACCATCTATCCTCTCTTTTATACATGACAATACATTTCTTTTCATTGACCAAAGGTGGACAAAAATATTTCACCGAAAGGATATCTTAACCAATGTTGAATCAGAAGCGAGAAAAAAAAAATGAAAAATTGTTGAAATATAATCTTCACAATTTTGTCATCACAAGTACAAACAATCCAGTGAGGAGGACAAAGCTGAATATTGTGATGAGGATTAGAGCCATCCAATCTAGGAGGCATAATATGAGACTCTTTCTGAACCAATGCTAAGGGCTATTATGATTTGAAGCTTCTCTTAAATCCTCACGTTTTGTTGTCACATAAGAGGAATGTGAAGGAGAACTGGGCAGAGCAGATTCAAAGTCTTAGAATGAGGTCGATATATATATGGATGGTAATATTTGAAAGGATATATGAAGGATATATGAAGGCCATGGTAGAAGAGAATATTTACTTCACACTAAGTGAAGTTATGGAGGTATTTTCCATGGTTGTAAAGTGGGGAGCGTAAAGGAGTCTTTGAATTCATGAAGAACATTAAGGAGAAAACGTTAGTTATATCAAGGAAAAATAAAGAAAAAGGGAAGTGATAAAGAAGGGAGGAAGAAAATAGGGAAGAAAGTGAGGAAATAAAGAGGGAGATCTAATTTATTTTGGTATGTAGCCTCTACTACTCGTTTTCTTGTCGAATGACTTTGCAATAGTTTGAGACGATTGCAAGGCATGAAGTAATGCTCATAAGGCATGAAGGAGCTATGTAAAGCACAAACCATACATATGAATACATGCAAGGCATGAATCATACATGTAAACCATGAAGTAATACATAAATACACATAAGGTACAAGCATATATGAGAAAGGTTCTCATGGAGTGGACATGCTGAAGACACATTGATCATGAAGCATACAAGAGAGAGGTATTCATGGAATAGACATTTGAAACCATCTCATTCATGAAGTAAAAAATGCAAAAGAAAATGACAATTTATAAAAAAACTTACAACCTGATGAGGCATATTCATAACTTTTGCAGTCCCGCCGTGGATATCAACACTAGAAGCAACTCATATTGTTAGTGTACATACAAGACAATATGGGAGTTCATTATTCCCAGCAACTTGTGGTGTTGTTGTTCATGTTGGCTCTATTGAACCTTGCAATTAAGATTCAATATACATTATTTAATAAGATTAACTGTGCAACATAATGAAATATTGAAAAGTGTGCTATCTTATTGAGCTTCGCTTGGTTTCGAGAATAGTTTAATATTCTCTACTTAACAAGGCCAACCATGTGAAGGTGGAAGCTCATTTGGCCCCTCCCCCCTAACATCACTCTAAATTCCCCTTTAACATCTAACATTCATTCATTCATTCTTTCTACCATTAATAAAATATAACATTCATTCATCATCACCCACCACCACCACCATCATTGTCTTCTTCATCACCATCACCATCACCATCACCATCACCATCACCATCACCATCACCATCACCATCACCATCACCATCATCAGCTTCTTGTTCTTCATCATCATCGAGTAACTGTCGATTGTGATCATCATCTACTTCATCTTCTACTTCTTTGGTATCTTCTTCTTCCATCACATTATACTTTATCGGCCTTCCTCTTGGATCATGTCTAACAACAAATGACCAACCCAATTTATGTGGAACCTTAGAGTAAAATACCTACTCACATTGGCTTGGAAGAACATAGGTGGTGCAGGAGCACCTAAGGGTTGGAATGCCCTTAACCAGTTTTGGCATTTGACACCTTCCAGTGGTCATGTACATACATAAGGACTGACTCTAAGTCCATTTGTTTGGTTGTTTATGGCAGTTTTTGAGATTTTCCTTATCGGCAAGACCTACCCCGATCGGCAAGACTTACCTCGATGAGGTCGCTAAAGTATGGAGTGGAGTCATTGGATATTAGAGGGAGCAGTTTCACGTTACCCTGATGACCCGATGAGCAAGCATTGGGAGAAGAGCACTTCAGATTATTGTTAGTGGGTATCAGGGCAAGTATTTTCAAGCTACCCCAATGACCCGATGAGGAAGCATAAGCGTGGAGTAGTTGTATCAAGTATCGGCAGGCAAGGTTCTCACCTACGTCAAAGCCCGATAGAAAAGTGGACAAACTGAAGTAAGTCATTAGCTATCAAAAGGAATGCTTCAGTGTTACACCGATGGCCTGATGACAAAGCACAAATGGAGGAAGATGGCATTGGCCATTGAGCTAACATGTTTGGAGGAGACCTGATGGAAGCGCATAGGAAGCGGAGGAAAGCATCAGCCATCAGACGAAGGGATTTCTTGCAATTCCGATGCTCAATGGAAAAGTGCAAAGTGGTGTGTGTCGCCATCAGATATCATTAACTCTGTTTTAATGTTACACCGATAACCTGATGGAAAGTGTGAAGCAGAACTGTGAAGATGTTGGTCATCAGTAGCCCGTTTGGCGTTCCATCGAAGACCCAATAGGAAGTGCGACAAGTTAGAGGTTGTCATCGGACATCGGTAACCTTGTTTGGATGTTACCCCGATGTTCTGATGGAACCTGTGAGACAGTTGCAAATGGAAACCATTGGTAATGAGATTTATCTCGTCCAATAGGAGAAGTTCATAATAGAAGAGAAAATATATAAAAGACCCAATGAGCATCTATAAGAGGTTGATGGTTGAGTCATTGATTGTCAATTACCTCAGAGAACATGATTGTTTGTTTTTTTAAAATACAATAGAGAAGTCCATTTTGTGGTTTTCAATCAGAGTTTACTTTGTGTTTGTGATTTGCAATAATGTGCTAAAAATCTCTAAAGTTCTCGTATGTTGTTAATCTAAAGTTTCTTTTCTCTGTTCTGTGACTTGCTGGCTTAAACCCGTGCATAAGCTCAGAATCTGTAAATAAAGTTTTCATTTTTAGTTTTTGTTCTCTGTTTGCAATAATCACAAGTCTCTGACTTGAGACTCCACATGATCATTGGAGATTCTCAATAAGAGCCAATTATGTATAGTAGGATTTTATTGGTAAGAGACCAGGAGATGGCATTAGCTATTCCTGCAAGCTGGCCTGAGGCGAGCTTGGTGATAGTCCGACTAGGTGTCACTAACTTGAAGGAGATAACTTGTAGGGGGAAGGAATTTATTGACAATTGGAAGAAGATCCAGAAGGCTATACGTCTGAAACTTAGACTTTGTGTAACCAGAAGGAGTGTATTTGCCAAACCAAACATGATGGGTAGTTTTGCAAAGAGAGAACACATGTGTGTGTGTCCTGCACCCCTATAAGGATATAGTGAGAAATCTTACTTTGTGAGCTTGAGGAAGGTGAGATAAGAAAATAAATGGTAGGGAAGCCCTTAGAATTATAGAGGGGTAGACTTGGAACCTAGAAAGGGATAGAAGCAAACCATCAAAGAAACCTAATTGATGGCAAACTAGGTAGCCTCCCTATCATATTGGTATCAGAGCAAGTTTAGACTTGGGAAGAAAGTAGTGTATGTCAGACACTGAACCTATAGGAGAAAGTAGTCTCAGAATGGTGACTAACACAGAGTTAGCAAAGAAGGTAGAAGACCAAGAAGAAAATAGGCTCTCGAGAGAAAGATTATTCCAATTAGAGAGAAAACTAGACGTAGTTGAAGACAAAACTGAGAAAGTGACAATCTAGGTCAATGAAGGGAAGGGAAAAGAATCAGTAGAAGAGGATAGGATACCTACACTAGACCCTGTTCTACCTGAAGAACCTTTCCTGAAAGCAATTAAAGCCTTAGGAGGAAAATCCTTAGAAGGAGTGCCACTTTTTTGAGGAAGAATGGAGCTTGAGGTAGTCCTGGAATGGATAGAGGGATTGGAGAATCAATTTGAATGTGATGAAATTAGTGAGGCACAAAAGGTGAAGGTGGACAAGTCTAGATTGAGAGGGGTAGCTTTGACTTGGTGGAAATTTATTCAAGAAGAGAGGCAAAAAGAGGGCAAGAACCCCATAGCTACTTGGAAGGGCATGTTAGCCAAGGTGAAAGAGGCATACATCCCTAAAGATTATGAAATCCAGTTGCACAAGAGGAGACAAAATTTGAGATAAAGAGACTTGGATGTGAGTAGCTACACTAAGGAATTTCAGAAGTTGTGTCTGAGATCCAAGGTGGTAGAGGATGAGAGCATCAAGGTAGCCAGATACTTAAATGACTTGAGATGGAATATTCAAGAGGAGTTGTCTTTTTTATGTCCTAACACCATGCATAAGTGCTATCAATTGGCACTGAAGGTGGAGGAAAAGTGTAAAAAGAACAAAGAACAAAGCAATAGTGGAAGAGGCAGTTTTGGTGGAAGAGGAGCAGATCAAAGGTCCCAAGGAGAGTCCAAACTTATAGAGAAAAGTAAGGATTCACATAGCAAGAGCAGCTATAGAGGAAGGGGATCATCTAGCAACCCAGGAAGAGGTAGATCTAGTGGATTGGGAAGAGGGTCCTACTTCTCCACCATGAAGTGTTACAATTGCCAAAAGCTGGGTCACCCTGCCTATAGATGTCCAGAGAAATCTTCTTCATCACAAGAAAGTGAAAGAAGAGTGACATATGTGCAAGAAGATGCAGAATGAAGCAAGACACAAGATGTGAGCTTAGCTCCTAAAGATGGAGAAAATTTAATGATGAGAAGAGTCCTGATTAAGGAGCCAATCAAAGAAGAACCAACTCAAAGAAGAGCTTTGTTTAGAATCAAATGCAAGGTCCTTGGTAAGATTTGTAGGGTGGTGATAGACTCGGGGTCTACTGACAACATTATGTTAGAGGAATTAGTAAGTAAACTGAAGTTGAAAATAATTCCACATAGTAATCCATATAGGGTCACTTGGCTCAACAAGGAGCAACATGTGGTAGTAAATGAACAAACATGGGTTGAATTCAACATAGGTAGCTATAAGGATAAATTCTTGTGTGAAATCTTGCCTATGGATGCTTGCCATCTGTAACCAAAAGGAGTGTATTTGCCAAACCAAATAGGATGGTTGGTTTTGCAAAGAGAGAACACATGTGTGTGTGTCCTGCACCCTTGTAAGGATATAGTGAGAAAGATTAATTTACGACCTTGAGGAAGGTGAGATAAGTAAACAAATGGTAGAGAAGCCCTTAGAAGTCTAGAGGGGTAGACTTGGAACCCAGAAAGGGATAGAAGAAAACCATCAAAGAAACCTAATTGATGGTAAACTAGGTAGCCTCCCTATCATATTGGTATCAGAGCAAGTTTAGACTTGGGAAGAAAGTAGTGTATGTCAGACACTGAATCTATAGGAGAAAATAGTCTCAGAATGGTGACTAATGCAGAGTTAGCAAAGAAGGTAGAAGACCAAGAAGAAGAAAATAGGCTCTTAAGAGAAAGATTATTACAATTATTGAGAAAACTAGACATAGTTGAAGACAAAATTGAGAAAGTGATAATCCAGGTCAATGAAGGGAAGCAAAAAGAATCAGTAGAAGAGGATAGAATACCTGCACCAGACTCTGTTCTACCTGAAGAACCTTTCCTGAAAGAAATTCAAGCCTTAGGAGGAAAATCCTTAGAAGGAGTGCCACTTTTTTGTGGAAAAATGGAGCTTGAGGTAGTCCTGGAATAGATAAAGGGATTGGAGAATCAATTTGAATGTGATGAAATTAGTGAGGCACAAAAGGTGAAGGTGGACAAGTCTAGATTGAGAGGGGCAACTTTGACTTGGTGGAAATTATGGGATGCAAAATCACTCTTCTATTAACAAAGTAATCAATTAGAAACAAGGGAAATCACGAATCCCTATCCTAATTAGAATTTAACAAACAATACAATGGAATAACACAATTAAGAAATAGGAATCAATATAATCAAATCAAATCAAGAACTCCCTATTCCATGATTTCGTATTGCTTCCATTGCTCTTCTCCTCTTCGTGGTATGATGGCTCTCAGATATTGTGTTGGTAACCTACAAGTGACACAAAGATTCAAAGTTCGTGATTGTTTAAAATGGAGAATGGATGCTCAATTTATAGAAAATTGGAGAAGATTGATTGAAGGTGGAACAGAATGATCAAGAGGTGTGAACTCAGGTGAGCTCAAATGCAAGTTGATAGTTGAACTGCTGATTGTAGGAGTGAAACTCAATAGATTGAATAGATTAATTGAGTCAACTGATTGAGAAAAAGCTGGGTGAAGGAAGAAAAAGAATGATTGGTGGAAATAAAGAAGATGACACAGAGAGCTTAATTTAGAAAAAGCTAACTGAAAGATGGAAATAGAAGTTGAAGAGATAAATGATTTAATTAATTAATTAATTTAGCATGTGTTTGCATTTAGATTTAGATTATTAATTTAATCTTTGCATGAGATATTTATTCAAATAATTGAATTTATTAATTCAATTTAGCATTTGAATATATTTAGAACTTGACTTTGATTTTCAATTTGGTTTTTGAAATCATGCACATGTAATTGAATTTGGAAGAAATTAGAAGAATATGAAATTAAATGAAATTAGAATTTGGGGAACTAGAAGAATCAATTAGTTAATTAAATAATATAAAGAAACTATTTAATTATTTAGAAATGGAAGAATTAATGAAATTAAAAGAAATAATTAGTTAATTAAATAATTTAAAGAAAATTTTTAATTATTTATATTTGGGATTTAATTAAATAATAAAGGTTATTTAATTTATAGGATTAAATCACAATTAATTAATATTTAGAAGAGGGTTGAATGATTAGATGATTAGAGATAGAAATTGAATAATTAGTAATCTATTTAAAGAATAAAGATTATTTAAATTGGGGAATCAATCAGAATTAATTAAATAATAAATATTTAATTAATATTTAGAAAATGATTAAATGATGATAGAATAGGAAATAGAATAATTAGTAAGATAATGAGGAAATATGAAATTAGAAGAATAAGATTAGTTAACTTAATTAAATAATTAAAGAATTATTTAATCAATTAGAGGAATAAGTAGTACATGATCAATGAGACATTTTTAGGTGTCTCCATTTGCCCCTCTTTGAGACAATGTCAGAACGACTTTGTTTCAAAGAAAATTAAAAAATTATTCCTACATGATCAATGAGACATTTTTAGGTGTCTACATTTGCCCCTCTTTGAGACAATGTCAGAATGACTTTGTTTCAAAGAAAATTAAAAAGTTATGCCCCAGTACTGCCCCAGTAGGCCCCGGTGATACTTAGGGTGTAATGCCCGCTTGAGAGATTGTTTGTGCATTAAAGACATGAATGATCTCTCGAATAAGAAGAATGTGAGATGAAAGATAGAAGAATGGTTAGCGGATTAGAGATAGAGATAGGTGATGTGAAGATGATAGAATATGATTTAGAAAGAGATGATGAGAAAAGAATCAGCAAACTAGCAATAAACATATGAGATGAAAATGAGAATGAAATTGAATGAATCACAAACCCATGTCACATATTTTATTGCGTCAATATATATTCATCACTGAGCCTTATTATTGAACAATGAAGCTTGGCACATTAGGGTATAAGGAACCAAGATGTAAAGATATCTCATTGAAGAAAGAAACACGTAGCAGACAAGGAGTGAACCCTCCATTCTAGGAATTGCGTTAGGGGTCGAGGTATGTGTGGCGATTTCACCTTGATGTGAAGGATCTTATCACAGACACCCACTAGAGCAATTTCTCTAGAATTTCATCGGTTCACACCATAAACAACAAACAAAGAAAAAGATAATGCCCATCATAGCTCCTCTAGTCACTTGTGGACATCCTTGAGTAGCATAGGAACAATATCTGTCACCAAATGATAAAAAGATAAAGACTGACCCGGACAAAATTCAGCAGCTATACTGACCTTTTGCCTTCATTCTCAGTTGTTTGATGTGATGGTTGATAATGTTTGATCTCAGAAAGTTGCGGACCTTGTTTAAGACTGGCCTGTTTGATTTCGAGTGTATCCTCTTATGTTTAAGACAAAATAATGATCACATTGATATGGATATGATACGATTGATAAGATAGTTTGATCAGTTGATTGTAGATGTTTGACTGGATAGTTGTATCCTTTATTAACTTCGTGTGAAGTGTTTGCTAGATATCTGCTAGGGTATTTGTTTCTCAGAAGACATGTTATTGCAAGCTTTTTGATTGATTGATTTTCGATTTTTAGTTCTTTTCCAAGAGCTTTTTCGATGTTTTTGGATTATGTAGATCAATATTTGAATGTTTTTGTTTGATTTTCTCAGGATCATATATGGATGTTTTTGGTTGATTTTTTCAGCACATTATATGGATGCTTTTGGATTTTGAGTTTTTCAATGTTTTTGAATGTTGAGTTTTTCATTGTTTTTGAATTTTAAGTTTTTCAATGTTTTTGGATATTTTTCAGGACTTTATATGATTTTTTGGATTTTTTCAAGACTTTATATGATGTTTTTGGATTTTTTCAGGACTTTATATGATTTTTAGGATTTTTTCAGTTATGCCCCCAATGTGTAGACATGTATGACATGATGATCTGCAGAATGTATGTGGAGACAAATGAATTTGTTGACATGACCTATGTGAATGCAATGTGCAGGATGAAGATGCATTTCCTATTCGAACAAGGTTGACTATCTTCGTATTTAGCATTTGTAATACACCGATTGAAAATGAAGGTGCAAAACATTTCGTAGATAAGCAGTCAATTGATCTCTAAGGCTCTTCAGAACATTCATCTCAACACACTTAGTGACTAGGATTTACAAATGGAGACGCGGAAAACTTCCCCATTGGTTCTTGAAATTTTGATCTTCTTTTGCCCATGTGTGTGTAGATGAGTTAATTCCTGCTCTTGTGTTCACTAGAGATCCTTAGCATCCTATACAACTAGCTACATTATTTTTCTAACTTCAAAAGCATCCCGAATAGAGCCTCGCTGCTAGCAAGCCTTGAGAGCTCCGACGAGGTTATAGACTGTAATTTCTTAAATATTGCTCCATTGCCGGTAGGCATTCATAGCCCTGATGGAGTTACTTGCATGTTCCCATAGTCAAGCTTTTTTGTCGCATTTGTATACATGATATTTCAGTTATATATCATTGCTCTTTTTGCCTTTAGATGGATATTTGGCATAACTCTTTTTCTTTTTTTCTTTTTATTTTCTTGCCTTGACTTGTAAGTAATGAAACCTACTTGGGTGTGACAATTATAGCGGCGCTGAAGCAAAATTTTAGATTTTTCACTAGTTATATGATCAACTAGGTGCCTAGAATGAATTAGAGATCTTATTAATATGTGAGATATAGCAATTGATAGATTTTAGGTTAACAAGTCTCAAATAGTGAAATCACTACCCAACCATAAGTAAAGCATCGTCACAGGGTAATGTTGAGAACGAATGACCTTAGAAGCTCAAAGACTTCATGTCTAAATATATAAGAAAGGAAATGACCCTTGTTTTCCTTAGATGCAAACGAATGATAAACTCGAACAATTGCCTTGTTTTATTGATGCTGCTATATGTAATTGCCAAAACTATGAGAATGCGATGCATTTAAAAAAGAAACTATATGTAATGCAGTGTTTTAAATGATATGATATGCAATGTAGAAAGTAAAACCTAAACTAACCCAGCCCTTAGGTATAATATTTGTGTAGGTAGTTCATTGGTCTTTGTTTGAAAAGTCAGATAAAGATGTCTTTTCCAATAGGATATAAGGACTCAGCTGGGTGTATATGTTCAAAATCTCCAACATTGATTTTATTAGTTTTTGGATTTTGTGGATCATCGTAATGAAATCCAGCTCTAGAACCCATGAATTTAGGTATAGCCTTATCATTTTCAAAGAAATCCAATCGTGGTAGGTTCTCTTGCCCCCAGTCTATCAAGTATGGGTGTATGAGGCAAATTGATTCTAGTTCTGAAGTTGTGACATGAGCAGGTGTTATGCCTGTTTTTATTGATGCACTTGAAGAGGATGATGAAACCAACGAAGTGTTGATCTTATTAGCTGGTGTTATGCTTGTTTTTGTCACCACTTTGGCATGTGATGATGGATCACATACAATTGTTGACAAGTTTCTCTATGTACTATGATCTGGATTGGTGATTTCATTGATAAGGGGTTCATGAACAACTTGTGTAGATGTATTGGGATCACTAGGAGAAATGGCAAGTTTGTTTGAGAGGGAATCTTGTGAGGAACATGGAGGACTATGACATGGAGATGAAGGGATGGAGGGATCTTGATCAAGATTTGGAGAACTAATGGGATCTTGTTTAAGACATGAAGGTAAAGGTATGCTTTGATCTTGGTTTGTAAAGGGATTATTAGGGAGGATGGAAGGGATGTCTTGATCTTGTTTAGGAGGTGGATGTTGGATGGGACTTGAAAGGAGACTTTGTTCTTGAGATGAAAGGGTGTCATTATGAATGGAATAGAAAAGAGCAAAGGGATCATCATAAGATTCTTGGTCGGTGGGATCTTGATCAAAAATTCGGTAGGATGGAAGTGGTTGTTCTTGATCTTTATTTGTTTCAGGACTCATTTCTTCTGATTTTGGATCATCCTCTTGACATGGGGAAGGAGTTTGAAAATGCATGGGAGATTCTTGGAATGTTTCAACATTTTGGATTGATGAAGAATGATTTTGAATGAGATTCTCTAAATCATGAGTTGGATTAGATTGGTTTTGTACGATGGATAGCCCTTGGGAGGTTGTGTTATTAGATAGAGATGGCATGGATTGGTTTTGTGTGATTTCAGGGGTTGATGAAATGATGGATATATATGGTTGATTTGGGATTTGGTTGAAAGGGATTTGATTTTGATTGAAAGGAGTATGATTTTGGGTGAAAGAGGTTTGATTTTGGTTGAAAAAGGTTTGATTTTGGTTGAATGAATTTTGATTTGGACTTTGGTTGAAATGGGTCTAATTTTGGTTGAATGAGGTTTGAAAGCTGGGTTGATATGAATTTTGATTTGGACCTTGGTTGAATGGGCTTGATTTTGGTTGAATGAGGTTTGAATGTTGGGTTGATATGAATTTTGATTTTGAATTTGGTTGAATGGGGTTTGATTTTGGTTGAAAGAGGTACTTTGAATGTTGGGTTGATGTAATTGGTATGATTGATGTAGTGGGTTGAAAGAAAAAGAAGGTTTACATGACTCTAATGTTGGTTGAACTGAGGTAGGAATGATTTTGTTGAAGAATGAAGGTTGGCATGTTTGAATGGTCTCACAAGAATAAGAATGTTTGTTTGATACTGATTCCCTCATGGCCATCACTTCTCTCATCATGTTTTCTAACTAGCCCCTATGGTTGTCAGGACTAGCCATGTCTGTCACTTGTTGTTGCAAAGTCTTGAACTGTTGAGCTAAGGTTTCTATGGATGGTGATGGAATAGGAATGGAAGGGATGAATCGTCCACCTTCCCTACAAAATGTATAATGCCAATCCATGATGTTTGCTTGTTTGGTTTGGACCTAGGATCGCAACATGTAAGATGTTTTCTCCATTTCTCTGAATGTGACAATATTTGATTGAACTTGACCAACTTGTTTGAGTTGAGGTTGAGTTTGATTGATCCTCTAATTGTTATTTGGATGTTTGGGTTATGACTTTCTAGGATGATTATGCAAATGATGATGAACTAAGACAGACGTATATGAGGTCTAGACAAGGATGTATATAAGGATGATAATGCGGATGCAAAATTAGGACTATGCAATGACTATGGATGATAATGAAGATGTAAGTGGGAATATGCAAAGACTTAGGATGATAATGAGGACATAGGTGGGACTATGCAAAAGATGTAGGATGATAATGAGGATGTAAGTGGGACTATACAAAAGACATAAGACGATAATGAGGACATGATTGGGACTATGCAAAAGACTATGTAAGGGATTGCCTATGGTCACAAGTATGTAAGGACGTTTTTGAGAATCAGTTTCAAAATGGACTTTGTTTTTGGTAACTTCGCGTGTAGGACAATGTTTTGCAGTTTTCCAAATCTAAGAACAATGGCTAGTAGGTATGTATAGCTGACTGACTCAATTTTCATAGAATGGAGATACGTGGGATACGGCCTGAAATAGCCCAGGGGACTGACTCAATACTGGTCTATCACAACGATACATAAAAAAGAATGGAATACAATCTTAGGCTGGATTTTGGACACCATTCAGTGAGGCCCCTACAGCAAAATACCGAAACAAGATGGACAGATAGAGAGTCTGGCAGCACTGGCTCCACTCCATGGCACACACTTCTTGGGCATGCCAGTCTCTCTTACCCCGAAGATCGGAAGATCTTATCATCGAGGGATTTATGTCTCATAATGTAAGGTACATGAGGGGTATCTATGGGGTATGATCCACGCTCCCGAAACCACTGAACGTAGGATTTTTTGGCAACTAATTTGGTTCTTAGTATTAGGTTTTGAGGGGTCTCGATCCAACGATGAATTCTCAGAGCAAGCCACTTAAGGGTTTAGTTGAGCTTATCGGTGCAGGGAAGGCCCCCACATATGTCAAATTCACTCAACACTCTAGGCGTCTGACCAGTATATTTATATAGCGGCTTGAAAAACCCGCTCGAGAGTATGCTGGGAGAGATGATATCCCCAATGCATCCCAATTAAAAGTAACTTTGTGGGGTGATGAAATCCCCAGTCAAAGATACCCCTCACTACCTAGAATAAAAGAAAATTTGGATGTCATTGTCACCTTTCTTTTTTCTCCCAAAAGCCCGATGGCAGGTAGAAAGTCAGTTAGTGCAACAATAGGTCCACCCCAGACACAAAAAAGTTCTTTTCCTTTAAGAAAATGAAAAAATGATTTAATCTAATGCAACCTGATTCACGTTCATTTTATAGCCCAAATTTAGGTGTTAGATCCACATGTGCATGTCAATTATAAACACCAAATCCGAGAATGAAGGCATACATGTCAATTTTAACCATTTGTTGATTTTTTAAGCACCAAAAACCAAGTGTAAGATGCATGCATGTCAATTTTAGCCCATGTTCATTTTAAGCACCAACAAGGAAGTGTGAGATTATCCATGTATGTCAATTTTAACTATTGTTTATTTTAAGCACTAAAAATTGAAGTGTGAGATTATCCATGCATGTCAATTTTAACTGTTGTTGATTTTAAGCACTAAAATTTGAAGTGTGAGATTATCCATGCATGTCCATTTTAACTGTTGTGAGATGTGCATGAAAAATTACTAATCTAATCCTCTCTGTGAATCCGCCATAGGCTGTAAATAGAAGATTAGTAGCAAAATAAACCAATAGAAAATAGAAACTGAGAACTTGACAGAGGCGATTGTGTAATACTACCTGAGCGATTGCATGATACTTACTGAGCGAATGCATGAATCTAACAGAGCGAATGCATAAATTTGATAGAGCGAATGCGTGACTTTATCTAGTCGATTGCGTAACACTAACAGGTCAATTGCATGATAGAATACAGACAACAACAAAAAATCAGAAAAATACAAGAAAACTAAACCCGATCAGGAACCTGCGAACCCAATTGTGAAGCCCTAGCCAAATCCCTCATCATCCATTCAATATTGATTAGATTATATTTAACTGTATAAGAAAGAACTAGGCTATTATTTCTATCTAAGGCCAGTTGTTCTTCCGAATCCTGTATCAATTTTTCTCCCTAGAGAACTTTTTGATATTGTTTAGCTTCCCTCCTTTGTTGTTTCATCCTTCTCGCACCTGAAATTTTGAACTGAACTTTTCTTGCCATAAACTTTGTTAATCAAATCCTGAAGTAAAAAGAAGTTTTGATCCCGGATTAACCAAATTTAGGATAGAATTATATAGAATTAATAACAGACAAAAGAAAAATAAAACAACAATTAACCCTGCGGATGCGTGACTCAGAAAGAGCGATTGCGTGATTTGGATAGGGTGATTGTGTGACCCTGTCAGAGCGAATGCGTGACCCTGAAGGGTCGAATGTGTAATTCTGTCTATGCGATTGCGTGACGATGTAAGCTCGATTGCGTGATGGAAAATCTTTTTTTGAAATTCATGCAACCTACAAAAAAAATGAACAATCCGTACAATCTACAAAAATCACACAGAACACAGAAAAAGGTTAAATTGTTGTTAGTTCACGTCGGGTTCACCAAAATGTGGGATGCAAAATTCATTCTTCTATTAACAAAATAATCAATTAGAAACAAGGGAAATTATGAATCCCTATCCTAATCAGAATTTAACAAACAATACAATGGAATAACACAATTAAGAAATAGGAATCAATATAATCAAATCAAATCAAGAACTCTCTATTTCGTGATTGTGTATTGCTTACATTGCTCTTCTCCTCTTCGTGGTATGATGGCTCTCAGATATTGCGTTGGTAACCTACAAGTGACACAAAGATTCAAAGTTCATGATTGTTGAAAATGGAGAATGGATGCTCAATTTATAGAAAATTGGAGAAGATTGATTGAAAGGTGGAACAGAATTATCAAGAGGTGTGAACTTAGGTGAGCTCAAATGCAAGTTGATAGTTGAACTACTGATTGTAGGAGTGAAACCCAATAGATTGAATAGATTAATTGAGTCAACTGATTGACAAAAAGCTGACTGAAGGAAGAAAAAGAATGATTGGTGGAAATAAAGAAGATGACACAGAGAGCTTAATTTAGAAAAAGCTAACTGAAAGATGGAAATAAAAGTTGAAGAGATAAATGATTTAATTAATTAATTAGTTTAGCATGTGCTTGCATTTAGATTTAGATTATTAATTTAATCTTTGCATGAGATATTTATTCAAATAATTGAATTTATCAATTCAATTTAGCATTTGAATATATTTAGAACTTGACTTTGAGTTTCAATTTGGTTTTTGAAATCATGCACATGTAATTGAATTTGGAAGAAATTAGAAGAATATGAAATTAAATGAAATTAGAATTTGGGGAACTAGAAGAATCAATTAGTTCATTAAATAATTTAAAGAAACTATTTAATTATTTAGAAATGGAAGAATTAATGAAATTAAAAGAAATAATTAGTTAATTAAATAATTTAAAGAAACTATTTAATTATTTAGAAATGGAATTTAATTAAATAATAAAGATTATTTAATTCATAGGATTAAATCACAAATAATTAAATAATAAATATTTAATTAATATTTAGAAAATGATTAAATGATGATAGAATAGGAAATAGAATAATTAGTAAGATAATGAGGAAATATGAAATTAGAAGAATAAGATTAATTAACTTAATTAAATAATTAAAGAATTATTTAATCAATTAGAGGAATAATTAGTACATGATCAATGAGACATCTTTAGGTGTCTACAGAAATTTATTCAAGAAGATAGGCAAAAAGAGGGCAAGAACCCCATAGCTACTTGGAAGGGCATGTTAGCCAAGGTGAAAGAGGCATACATCCTTGAAGATTATGAAATCCAGTTGCACAAGAGGAGACAAAACTTGAGACAAAGAGACTTGGATGTGAGCAGCTACACTGAGGAATTTCAGAAGTTGTGTCTGAGATCCAAGGTGGTAGAGGATGAGAGCATCAAGGTAGCCAGATACTTAAATGGCTTGAGATGGAATATTCAAGAGGAGTTGACTTTGTTATGTCCTAACACCATGCATAAGTGCTATCAATTGGCACTGAAGGTGGAGGAAAAGAGTAAAAAGAAGCAAGAACAAAGCAACAAAGGAAGAGGCAGAGGAAAAGATGGTAGAGGCCAAAGAGGCAGTTTGGGTAGAAGAGGATCAGATCAAAGGTCCCAAGGGTAGTCCAAACTTATAGAGCAAAGTGAGGATTCACATAGCAAGATCAACTATAGAGGAAGGGGATCATCTAGAAACCCAGGAAGAGATAGATCTAGTGGACTGGGAGAGGGTCCTAATTCTCCACCATGAAGTGTTACAATCACCAAAAGCTGGGTCACCCTTCCTATAGATGTCCAGAGAAATCTTCTTCATCACAAGAAAGTGAAAGAAGAGTGACATATATGCAAGAAGATGCAGAAAGAAGCAAGACACAAGATGTGAGCTTAGCTCCTGAAGATGGAGAAAATTTAATGATGAGAAGAGTCCGGATTAAGGAACCTATCAAAGAAGAACCAACTCAAAAAAGAACTTTGTTTAGAATCAAATGCAAGGTCCTTGGTAAGGTTTGTCGATTGGTGATAGACTTAGGGTCTACTGACAACATTATGTTAGAGGAATCAGTAAGTAAACTGAAGTTGAAAATAATTCCACATAGTAATCCATATAGGGTCACTTGGCTCAACAAGGAGCAACATGTGGTAGTAAATGAACAAACATGGGTTGAATTCAACATAGGTAGTTATAAGGATAAATTCTTGTGTGACATCCTACCTATGGATGCTTGCCATCTACTCTTGGTAGACAATGGCATTTTGATAGAAAGGCCATTCACAATGGAGAGAAGAACTCTTATTCTTTTTAGAAGGATGGAGTTACATACCATATTCAGTCCCTAAGTGATGAAGGAGAGAGAAACAAAACTAATGGCCAAAATGCGTTACTGGTAGGTGAAAAACAGTTCATTAACACTCTCAAGGAAGGAGGAAGAGTGGGGTTTTCTCTTATAGTGAAATCAAAGAAAGCAAAGCAAGAAAAGAAGGTTCAAATACCTCATGAAGTGCAGCAAATACTAGACAACTTCAAAGTGATCATAAGTGATGGAGTACCAACAATCCTACCTCCCATTAGAGCAATAAGCCATCAGATTGATTTCATTCTTGGAGCATCTTTACCCAGCAAAGCAACCTATAAGATGACTCCCGAACAGAACAAGGAAGTGGCTAGACAAGTCCAAGAATTGTTGGACCAAGGGTTGATAAAGAAGATCATAAGTCCTTATGCCATACCTACAGTGTTAGCAACCAAGAAAGGAAGAACATGGAGGCTATGCATAGATTAAATAGCCATAAATAGAATCACTATTAGGTACAAATTTCCTATCCCAAGAATTGAATACTTGATGGATTGCTTGGGAGGTGAAAAGTATTTCATTAAGATTGATCTCAAGAATGGATACCACCAGATCATGATAAAGGAAGGTGATTAATGGAAAACAACCTTCAAAACCAATGAAGGACTTTATGAGTGGCTTGTTATACCATTCAGTCTTAGTAATGCTCCCAGTACATTCATGAGACTAATGATTGAAGTGTTGAAAGATTTTATTGGTAAATTTGTTGTTGTATACCTAGATGATATCTTGATTTTTAGTAGAATTAAAGAGGAACATCTAGAGCATCTTAGTATTGTATTGAGAAAGTTGTATGATGAACAACTAACAATAAACTTGGAGAAGTCTGAGTTTATGAAGCAAGAACTTGTCTATCTTGGATTTATAGTTTCAAGAGGAAATTTGAAGATGGACACATCAAAGGTGGAAGCCATCACAAATTGGCCAACACCAAAGACAACAAGTGAAGTAAGAAGTTTTCATGGTTTAGCACAGTTCTACAGGATGTTTATCAGAGGGTTCAATGAGATTTGTCCACCCACGCTGGATACCATCAAAGGAGGAGTTAAAACTATGTTTCAGTGGACCAATGCAGCTAACAAAGGGTTTGAAATTTTGAAACAAAAGGTAGCTACACAACCAGTACTCATTCTTCCTAGTTTTGATAAGTTGTTCACAATTGAATGTGATGCAAGTAATATAGTAGTTGGTGCTGTTTTGAGTCAAGAGAATAGACCTGTAGCTTTCTTTAGTGAGAAGCTCAATGATGCCAAGAAGAAGTATTCGTCCTATGATCTCGAGTTGTATGCTCTTGTCCAAGCTCTTAGGAAGTGGGGGCACTACTTATTACCTAAGGAGTTTGTTGTTTACACAGATAATCAAGCTTTAAGTTTTCTGAATTCACAAGATAAGTTGAGTCATAGGCATGTTAAATGGGTTGAGTATTTGCAGTCATATACTTTTTCTATTAAGAATAAGAAAGGACAGTGTAATAAAGTAGAAGATGCTTTGAGTAGAAGGCTACTAACAGTGCAAGAAGTGGAGATTTAGAGTATTAGATTTGATTACTTTAAGGATTTGTTCCCCAATGATGAAGATTTTGCAGCCATTTGCAAGGTTCTTCAAGAATTTCAGAATCACTTTCATAGTGAATATGTTGACTTTACTTTGTAGATTGGTTTGTTGTTTAAAGGTGGGCAGTTGTGTGTTCCCAAAGGATCGATGAGGGAAAATATGATCCAACAAAAATACAATGGATATTTGAGTGTTCATTTTGGCCTTAATAAGACATTGGAACTTGTTCAAAGGTTCTACTATTGGCCCAGAATGCGGAGGGATATCAGAAGGTATGCTGAGCAGTGTATGATTTGTTAGAAAGCTAAAGGTACAACTACTAATGCTGGTCTTTATCAGCCATTACCTATTCCTAAAAGGCCATGGGAATGTGTAAGTATGGATTTTGTGGTTGGATTACCCAAAACAAAGCTTGGATATGATAGCATTTTTGTTGTTATTGACAGATTCAGTAAAATGGCACATTTTTTTCCTTGTAAAACTACTCATGATGCTAGTCAGATTGCAATTTTTAGTTAAAGTTAGAGTTGATGCCACATAGAGAGATGTGCAATTTTCAGTTAGAGATTTGGTGATGGTACATTTGAACAAGGCTTGAATTCATTAAGGAGTTCCTAGCAAGCTACGAATTAGGCAAATAGGCCCATGTAAAGTTTTAGCCAATTATGGCTCTAATGCCTATAAGATTGATTTTCCATTAGATATTGCTTTGTCTCTCATTTTCAATGTTGTAGACTTGGTTGCCTACAAGGGGCAACTTCCCAAGGAGGATGCATGAGTTTCAGATGTTCAACAGTCACTTGCCAACCTTCCATTACTTTCCCCTTCCATGCCTCAGGTTGAGAAAGTGTTGGATTCCCGTGTTCTCAAGAAGATTAGACAACAACTCTACATGGAAAATTTGGTCAAGTGGAAGCATAAACCTAATTTTGAAGCAACCTGGGTCCCTGAATCAGACTTTGTTAAGTCAGGAATTGATCTTTCCTTGCTGTGCAAGCAGTCACTTGACTTCTTTATTTTTGGGGGAGTATGGTGTAGGAGCACCTAAGGGTTGGAATGCCCTTAACCAGTTTTGGCTTTTGAGACCTTCCAGTGGTCATGTACATACTTAAGGACTGACTCTAAGTCCATTTGTTTGGTTGTTTATGGCATTTTTTGAGATTTTCCTTATCGGCAAGACCTACCTTGATCGGCAAGACTTACCCCGATGAGGTCCCTAGAGTATGGAGTGGAGTCATTGGATATTGGAGGGAGTGGTTTCACATTACCCCGGTGAATCAATGAGAAAGCATTGGGAGCGGAGCACTTCAGAGTAGTGCAGGAGCACCTAAGGGTTGGAATGCCCTTAACCAGTTTTGGATTGGCTCTAAGTCAATTTGATTGGTTGTTTATGGTAGTTTTTGAGATTTTCCTTATCGGCAAGACCTACCTCAATCGAAAAGGCTTACCCTGATGAGGTCACTAGAGTATGGAGTGAAGTCATCAAATATCAGAGGGAGCAGTTCCACATTACCCTGATGATCCAATGAGAAAGCATTGGGAGCAGAGTGCATCAGAGTATTATTAGCGCGTATCAGGGTGAGTAGTTTTAAGCTACCCTGATGACCTGATAAGGAAGAACAGACATGGAGCAATTGTATCGGGTATCGACAGGAAAGGTTCTCACCTATGGTGATGCCCGATAGAAAAGTGGACGGACTGGAGTAAGTCATCGGCTATCAGAAGGAACACTTCAATGTTACACTGATGACCCGATGACAAAGCACAAGTGAAGGAAGATGGCATCGGCCATCGGGCTAAGATGTTTGGAGGAGACCTGATGGAAACGCCCAGGAAACAAAGGAAAGCATCAGCCATCGGGCGAAGGGATTTTTTGCTATTCCGATGCCCAATGGAAAAGTGCAAAGTGGTGTGTGTCACCATCCGACATCGGTAAATCTGTTCTAATGTTACACTGATAACTTGATGGAAAGTGTGAAGCGGAAGTGTGAAGACATCGGTCATCAGTAGCCCATTTTGGTTTTCCTTCGAAGACCCGATAGGAAGTGCGACTAGTTAGAGGTTGTCATCGGACATCGGTAACCTTGTTTGGATGTTACCCTGATGTTCTGATGGAACCTATGAGACAGTTGCAAATGGAAACCATTGGTAATGAGATTTATCTCGTCCAATAGGAGAAGTTCATAACAGAAGAGAAAATGTATAAAATACCCAACAGGCATCTGTAAGAGGTTGATGGTTGAGTCATTAATTGTCAATTGCCTCAGAGAACACGATTGTTTGTTTTTCTAAAATGCAATCGAGAAGTCCATTTTCTAGTTTCCAATCAGAGTTTACTTTATGTTTGTGATTTACAATAATGTGTTAAAAATCTCTAAAGTTCTTGTATGCTGTTAATGTAAAGTTTCTTTTCTCTATTATGTGAGTTGCTAGCTTGAACCCATGCATAAGCTCAAAATCTGTAAATAAAGATTTCCTTTTCAGTTTTTGTTCTCTGTTTGCAATAATCACATGGCTTTGACTTGAGACTTCACATGATCATTGGAGATTGTCAAGCAGAGCCAATTATGTACTGTAGCGTAGAAATTAGGAATCATCAAAATAAGATATATCAATCAAAAACACAAAACATGATAACATAATCATAAGAATACTCAATGCAATGAACCTAATTCCAAAGCACATTCAATAGAGGTATGGAAACAAAGCATTCAAAAGTAAAATTATGCAAACCATATGCTTCTTCCATGCGGCTCCATTGTTGTTCTTTCCTCTTCAATAGTTTTGTGGATCTCACCTACGAGTGCTCACACAATTTGAAAGCAAAAAGGCTCAAGAGTACTAGAAACGAAGGTTCGGTAAAAATTCGAGATTCATGAAGGAATTGATTGAAGAAAACATCCAATTTATAGAGAAATTGGATAAATGAGCAAATTAGTATGAAAGAGATTTGAATAGAAATTCAAATCAATAATAGCATATTTATGACAAATTGCTATGCAAAGAGGCTTATGACAGATTTTATGACAAATTGCTATGACATTTTATGACAAATTCCCATGTCAAGATAAGTTCTATGACAAATTTCTATGTCAAGAGTATGATGCATGAAGCACAAAAATAGGGAGAACTAGAGACAAGTTAATTAGGTGGAATTTGAATTAGAAAATTAGAAAATAGGTGGAAATTAAGAATTAGGAAATAATGAAATTAGGAATTAAGTGAATTAATCAATAATTTTTCATTTATTAATTAATTCATTCACAAGGAGGAATAATTAGCCAATTAAATAAATATTTAATTGTGATGAGAAGACTTAGGATAAATAAATAATTTATTAATCCTAAAGGAAGAAAATGATAAGCAATCATGAAACCCTAGAAGGCGAATTAGGTCTTGAAAGATAATTGACTCGATTTGATTTGATTTTGGATTGATAAATGACCAATGTTATAAATGATTTGATAAAATGCGCCAATCGACGAGGAACAATGACAAATTGATCCAAATTGACATAATTGAGACAGACAATGATCGATAACGACATGATCGCAAAATGACAAAATCGACAAGAAGACAAGAATCGATGACAAAATAGATTGCAAGACGACAAGATTGATAATGACCACGATCGATGACAAATTGATCGCATGATAACAAGACTGAAAAGAGGACAAAACCCTAATTAGGATATGCACATTGATGCAACAAGATAAAATAGATCAAAATCATGACTGGATAGTGTTGTCAACAAGACCAAATTCGAGGACGAGATGATTGAAGAATATAGAAGAATGACTCGATGTTCGCAAAATGATAAAAATCAAGTGCGTGACATAGGAGAAATGTTAATGCGATGCAAAAACCTAAAATGAGGCAATGCGCAAATGTTAAAGTATGATTCCGCAAGCGTTGACCATTTTTGGGTGTCTACATTTTGCCCCTCTTTGAGACAATGTGATTCTGAGCGTTGTTTCAAAGAACAATAATGAAAATGCCCCAGACAATGATAATGACATATGCATGCCCCCTTGAGGAATTGGCCGAAAACATGTGGAAAAGAGGCCAATTGATCGATAAAAAATGATAGGATCGAACGGACTGAAAATCAGATATCAGATGCATGAAGGACAAGCAATTTAATGTGCACAAGACCGCGACCAACATAAGATGGAGAGGATGCACGTCCATCTATGCAATGACAAAGAGCTATAAATGAGACCAAGAGGATGAAAATGACTCATTTGCACTAGCTAAAGAGGAGGATTTGTTGCTCTAGACAAGGACACTTGCAGACAGATGGCGAGCATTCCAACGGCGGATCACCTTGGAGAACGTGTACGCACATTCAGACGACCGGACGACGCAGGAGCAGCGGTATGTATCTCGAAAACCCATGTTTTGAATTTCATGAATTTTGATGGCTTACGGGACATTGCGGGGATGAGGAGGACAGAGGGAGCACCCAGTGACAGAGGCATGTACTCCTTATGACAAATAGTGGACATTATGTAGTTTGGCATTTTGTAGTCAGCTTGCGGGCCATACTTAGGACAGACAGTCCGATTTTGTACTCCGATATTATTATGATATGTGATATGATATGCATTGACATGATGGATGCAATATGTTATGACTTATGTTTTTTTTTCTATGTATGGATGACTTATGCCCTTTTTATGAACATGTATGGATGTATTTTTATGTATTTTTTATGGATTTATGAAATGAAATGGATAAAATGCTTGATGTAATATGTGTGATGGAATTGTACTAACCAAATGGATGCAGGATGCAGCATATGTGCTTGGATATCGGAGCACTAGACCGAACTGACTATCCGACCGGACGAAAGAAGTGTTAGTAAGAAGAAATGAGATAGAAGACAGTTAGAGATGATGAAAACTTGCTTTCAGTAATGCACTTTGTAGGTGAGAACCTTTATTTTTATTTAGCAAAATGGATGCGTAGCATCATGGCATTGAAGGCCAGAGCTGAAATGCAACCTGATTTGCATAAGACAGACACAGCATAGACAAACGACAATCACAATCAAAGAAAGAGACCATGAGCCATCCCGGTCACTCTAAATCACTCAGTGACATCATCGAGCAACATAGGGACATGATCGAAGCCAAAAATAAATCAATAAAAAGATAAGACTCACAAATTCAAGCAAATCAAATGAACATCTTGATCTTCATTGTCAAAAGTTGAACGTGCTGATAGGATGATCATGATGTCTGGTTTCAGGAAATGTGGTACCCCGTCTAAGACAGGACACAGTCTGGTTTCGAGTATACCACACCTTGTATAAGACCCATGATAATGTGACAAAGACAAATGATTTTGAGGTTGATATTTGATTGATAAGACAATTTGGATCAGTTTGAATGTTTGATTTTGATTGAAAAGTGCATCTGGTTAAAGCATGATTTCATTAAAGCACAGTGTTTGGTTGCAAATTGTTGGATGTATACGTAGTGAGCTGTCGATGCACAAAGAGAATACTTTATTGCAAAATGTTTGTTTTTGGGAGTTTTATACTTTTTTGTATTCTTTTTTCAGGACCTTATTCAATTTTTTTTTTATCTTTTTTCAGGACATTATTCAATTTTTTTTGGAATTTTTTCAGGACATTATTCAATTTTTTTGGAATTTTTTCAGGACATTATTTGATTTTTTTGGAATTTTTTCAGGACATTATTTGATTTTTTTGGAATTTTTTCAGGACATTATTTGACTTTTTTCAGGACTTTTTTCAATTTTTATGACTTTTTTTCAAGACATTTTTCAATTTTTATGACTTTTTTCAAATTTTTGCCCCCAGTGTCTAGCAAGGCAAGGAATATGACAGGTGAATAAATAGGCTTGCCGCAATAATGGTGGATAGAGGGAAGACAAAGGCCTTTTATTATGGAGACAACGCAGATGCAATTTCCAAGAACTATTGCGTGATGGGATAAGAGACTGGATATGACAATGTAAAGCAGGAACATGGCATGAGGGACATGTCAAGAGGTTTTTGAAACCATGTTTAAATTTTACGTCCTTATGTCAGATCAAGATCAAGGAATGAAAAAGAGTGTATGGATAGTGATAAGATATGGATAGGATAAGCAAGACCAAGAATAGATAAGGGACATGGACTGAAGGTCGGGATTGGCTAAGGGACAGTGGCAGAAAGTTGCAATAAGACAGGGAATATGGACGAAAGGTTGTAATAAGCAAATGGATAAATGACCAAAAGCTATGATGGACTGAAAGCTGCAAACAAGATGCATGATGCTCATGATGATCGTCAGCCTTGTCAAGATCAAAGGTGGAAAGGGAAACTGGACATGAGGGACAATAGTATATGAAGGGTAATGACGAGGGTAGGATAGTGAAGGGCAATAGGATATGAAGGAGGAAATCTGCCCCCAAGTGTGGTGTGCAAGAAGTTCATAAATTACGCATGACGCCTGTTTGCCAGGTTTTCATCACGGTACTTGCCCAAGGCGCCTATTTGCCAGGTTTTCACTAGTGGATGAATTATTTTTCTTTACTTTTTTTTTTTTTTTTCTTTTTTTTCACTTTTTTTAATTTTTGTATTTTTAACTTTTTCAGAAGAAGATGGACACATGATACGGGATGGAAGAAGGACTCAAGCGTCTTTTTATTTGGATAGTAGCCTTGAAATAAATGGACCATGACCTTTAAAAGTATGCTCAAAGACGTTGGTAGGATAAGGACATGGAAAATGAGATGAAACTAAGGCAATGATTTATGCAAAGGATTGGACGAGAGGGATGGAAGGATGGAAAATATGCATTGGATAATGGATAGGGTATTGCAAGAATTGGGCTTGAGTGGATGGAAATGTTGGCAAGATCAACATTGGCACACACCTTGATGGGTGATGGATTGATGGAGGAAAGGCTTGGGATTTTGGGACATAAGGGCCCAAAATGGATGAAGAAGGTGGTGGAGAAATAGACTTGGAAGGTTTGGATGGAGGAATAGCAATTTTGGATGCCAAGTTGGATGTTTCCTTTTGTGCTTCAAGGAGCCGCTTAGGAACCCACATGGTTTTTGATTTTTCATGCTTTTGTGGTTCCTTGGAGTGCATTGCTTGTACAAGGGATTTAGGAACCCATATATATTTTGACTTTGCTTTATTTTGCTCAGTGGGCCTTTGTGGCCTTTTGGATATTTCTTTTTCTTTATAGATCATATTGTTCTTTGTTTTGACATGTCGATTATATTTGACATGTTGATCCTTGAATACATGTGGATTGCTAGACTTATGACTTTTATGCTTGGCATCCAAATTGCTTGGAGGGAATGAATGTTGGTGTGGATGGGAATGATATGGAGGCCTGTGGGATGGATGGAAGGTTCTCCAAGATGTGTGCCTTTGCTGATGTTGCATAGGAGATGGAGGGATATAGGGACCTAGAATGGATGGAAGCGATGATGGGGAAGGTGGACATTTGGATTTTGACTTTGAAGGGATACCAACGCCTTGAGTGTGAGCTTTGTAGCCATGACCATTAAGATCTTCTTTAACATGAAGGGATTCTTGCTTATGGAGATCTACCCCTTTGCCTTTATAAATATTTTGACTAATAGGATACTCTTTTCTTTGGGAAGAAGACGAGAGTCCATTATGAGGTGGATGTGATATGAGAGAAATAATGAGATCTTGAAGTGGATCGGATTGCACCAAAGTGGAAGAACCTATTATGCATGTCAAGGGTTCATGAACATCTTGCACTAACACGTTAGAATCATGAGGGGAATTAGGATCATGAGGGGGACTAGGAGTGTGTAGTGGACATGGCTCAATGACAGGCTCTTCAAGAGATGGAATGGGAGAAACAATGGGATCATCAAAAGAAATACGATCTTGGAGTGTATATGGAGCATTAGGACAAGGAGATGGAGGAACAAGTGGATCTTGTGGAGGATCTGAAGGAATGATAGGGTCTTGTGTTGGAAATGAATTTGGAAGGATACTTTGATCTTGACAAGGAGGAAGATCATTGGATTCCTCTTTAAAGGTGCTTTGCTCTTGACTTTTAATGGGATCATCGAAAAGAATGGAAGGGATATCTTGATCTTTCTTAGGAAGTGGAATGTCAATGGGATTTGAAAGGACATTATGTTCATGAAATGGAAGGGGATCGTTTGGGATTGGATGGACTAAGATATCTTGATCTTGCTTGGGGAATGGTGTGTCAATAGGACTCTGGATAGGATGGACAAGAATAAGGGAATCATCGTGAGTGTCTAGGAACATGGGGTCCTGGTCAACAATTGGATGGGATGATAAGGTTTCAGGATCTTGATCTTGATTTGCTTTAGGACTCATTTCTTCATGCTCTAAATTATCCTCTTGACATGAGGTTGGACTTTGGATATGCATGGAGGATTTTGACAAGGAATCAATGTTTTGACATGAAGGAAAGGCACTTTGAACATTTGTGATGGATTCTGGCAAGGAATCAATGCTTGAACATGAGGAAGAGGGACTTCGAATGGGATCCTCTAAAACAGGTAATGGCAATAAAGTGTATGGTGGCATTGGGTCTTGTATTTCTGAAACATGACAAGGATGTGCATCATGAATTGGATTATCTTGGTAATCAATTATGGATAGCTCTTGGATAATTGCATCCTTGGGTGTATTGTTTGATGAGGACAATATTGAAGGTTCTTGTGAAACTTTTAAAGGTGTAGGGATAGATGCCACTGGAGAGTCAATTTTTTTATGGAGGGATGAGGAATTGCTAGACATAATTGTATTATCTTGATCTTCCTCAAAGAACTCACTTGGTCGGTTCCTCAAGAACATTGCAATAAAGCCACCTTTCTTTCGAGGTTTTGACATGATTGGACCTGGAATTTGAACTTGTTTTTGGTTTGATGTCATGTTTTGATGTTGAACTTGGTTCAATTGTTCTGACATGTTTGAAACTTGGGTTGGTGTGTGTTGCAACCTTTGTTTTTGAATGTTTTGTGGCAGTTGTTGACATTGATATGTTGATTGAACTTGAACTTGTTTTTGATTTGATGTCATTTTCTGATATTGAACTAGATGTTGATCATTTTGGTTTGACATGTTCAAAATTTGGCTTGGTGCATGTTGCAAGTTTTGTTTTTGAATTGGTGATTGTGGTTGTTGACATTGATATTCCACCATTGGTTGAACCATTTGTTGACATTGTATAGTTGGTTGGACATATTGTTGAAATTGAACCATTGGTTGTGTTGGTTGCATATGTTGAACAATTGGTTGTGTCATTGGTTGTGATGGTTGAAAATATGATTGATAGTAAACACCTTCTTGTTCTTGTTATGGAGGCACATAATGTTGAAATTGATGTTGTCTCCTTTCTTGTAATTGTTTCATCATCTCTATTTGCGAGAGGAGAGCTGGTATGTCTGATCGTTCAAGAAGAGATCTTACATCAATTGGCTCAAAATTTGGATTTTGACCTGGAAATTTTTGAAACATTTTGGACATTTGAGATCTTATCTTCTCACTGTTTATCACTTTTTGCTCCAATATCTCCTTTTCTTGAGCTAGTTTCTCCTCTAGTTTTTGTATTTGGACATTTACATCATCATGATAAGTTTGATCAATGTTGCTTTGTTGTTGGGTTGGATATAATTGTGATTGCCTTGGATTAAAATTTGATTGCATTGTCGGTTGATATGTCAAACTTTGTTGCATCATTGGTTCTTGGAATCTTGTTTCAATAGACATGTCACTTATGCAAATGCAATATTTTTGGAATTTTTCAAGGGTAATGTATGATATGCAACTAAATGCAAACTAAATAAATGAAAATGCAATCTATGTTTTTGGTTGTTTTTCAAGATTTTGACAAACTTTTGAATGTAAATCTAAAAGAGAGACCCTTAGGAAATTGAAATGATGTCTAGACCTCAAAGGACAAAAGGACCAAGTGACAAAAGGACAAGATGACAATGTCTCCCCTATATGCTTGGATACTAAGCTAGGTTTGACGAAATGACATTGATGACAAAAGGACAAAAGATTTGATAAGGTCTTGACTTCCTAACAATGACTTAGGGTTTATCAAAGATTTGGATTACTCAAGTATGACAAGACCTAGGTTTTAACACTATCTGCAAAAGGACAATTAATATGCAAATGATCTTAATATGATATGATAATGACTTAGATTTAATGAAGAGACTTGGGATATGCAAATGCAAATGTATGACAATGTCAACCTAAGATGAAACCTGAGGTTTAAATATGAAATGATATTACTCTTATGCAAGAGGACATATGCAAATGGATGACTTTTATTGATATGCAAAAGAAGTATGACTTAGGTGAAACCTAACCTTGATATTTGATAATGAATTTGCTAAATGCAACCTAGGATGAACCTAAATGTAAGTGACATAAGTGTTGAGACAAGTTTTTGAACAATGTTTGATAACCATGTTGGAAGATGATCTTTGAATCTTGTTGATTTTTTGTTGGATGAATATCTTTTGTTTAAATCTTATGTTATATTAATGTGTTTGTTCTTGAAATGGGATTCAACTTTTGACAATCAAAGAATACAAGATGTGACAACTTAGACTCAAGACAATCATGCTCATTTCCACATTCCTTAGGGTAGGCAAAGACATTAGGTACTTGAGAGGTAGACTCATTATGAGATTCAAGGAGAATACATAGATGCTTGACCCCACGGGCTCCCCTCCACGGCACTCACTTCTCAGGGCAGCCAAGCATCAGTCCCCATGGAATCTCCCCATGGCGAACTTAGTATCTCTTCCAAGTATCCGAATTTGTCCTTCTCAAGCAACTAGAAGGGTTTTTGGCCTCTAAAAACAAGGTATGTAGTAAGGATTTCTGTTAAGCATTACTCCTTGATGTCATGCAAGCATGATTGAGACATTAAGCCCATCAAGATACCAAACAAATGTAGTCGCGCAAGCACGATTTAGACCAAGAGGCCCTACTTAGATGTTGATATGAGAAAGAGTCCAAGGGTCATCACTTCCCAAGTAATTGCAATTCCCACGTAACACTTCCTTCAAAGCTTTCGCTCATCGGGTATTTTTTTATAGTGAGTTAGAATGCCAAGGAATTCTAGCCGTACTCACTTTGGGTCATTCCCTTCTCACGATTATCACTTGCTTGCTAAAGCAAAGTGGTTGGGAAGGCAGGCCCTCTAATGGAGACAAACAATCAACAACACAAGCATGGTATCGAAGATCTGGATTTCTAATCACCCTATGAAGGATGAGAGCATACTCTCCTACTCCAATGTCATACTTAACAAACAAAGCAAACAAGGGTTCATTTCCACCTATTTATAAATCACTAAGAGCCTAATTAAAAATCTCAAACACACAATTTAGTTGTTTCTCCAAGGCAACCTGCAAAACACATGTCAGAAGTTTGATTTGTTGTCTTTGACCATCGAATCTGCATAACTCATGTTAGTAGTTTGATTTTTAGTCTTTGTCATGCATACGCCAAGATCCTGCACCAACAATTAGTACCAAAATCCAAAACACAGATGATCTGATTTATGAAAACTATCAAAATTTTAGTCCACTTCGAGAAGGCATAACTTTCTCATCCTAGCTCCGAATTACAAACCATTTGATGCGTTGGAAAGGTATTCAAATAATCTAGAACCAAATTTTAGTCTAGATCTGAGTATGATGCACGAAGCACAAAAATAGGGAGAACTAGAGACAAGTTAATTAGGTGGAATTTGAATTAGAAAATTAGAAAATAGGTGGAAATTAAGAATTAGGAAATAATGAAATTAGGAATTAAGTGAATTAATCAATAATTTTTCATTTATTAATTAATTCATTCACAAGGAGGAATAATTAGCCAATTAAATAAATATTTAATTGCGATGAGAAGACTTAGGATAAATAAATAATTTATTAATCCTAAAGGAAGAAAATGATAAGCAATCATGAAACCCTAGAAGGCGAATTAGGTCTTGAAAGATAATTGACTCGATTTGATTTGATTTTGGATTGATAAATGACCAATGTGATAAATGATTTGATAAAATGCGCCAATCGATGAGGAACAATGACAAATTGATCCAAATTGACATAATTGAGACAGACAATGATCGATAACGACATGATCGCAAAATGACAAAATCGAAAAGAAGACAAGAATCGATGACAAAATAGATTGCAAGACGACAAGATTGATAATGACCACGATCGATGACAAATTGATCGCATGATAACAAGACTGAAAAGAGGACAAAACCCTAATTAGGATACGCACATTGATGCAACAAGATAAAATAGATCAAAATCATGACTGGATAGTGTTGTCGACAAGACCAAATTCGAGGACGAGATGATTGAAGAATATAGAAGAATGACTCGATGTTCGCAAAATGATAAAAATCAAGTGCGTGACATAGGAGAAATGTTAATGCGATGCAAAAACCTAAAATGAGGCAATGCGCAAATGTTAAAGTATGATTCCGCAAGCGTTGACCATTTTTGGGTGTCTACATGTACAGTAGGGTTTTATTGGTTAGAGACCAGGAGATGGCATTAGTTATTCTTCCAAACTAGCCCTAGGCAAGCTTGGTGATAGTCTGACTAGGTGTTAGTAACTTGAAGGAGATAACTTGTAGTGGGAAGGAATCTACTGAGAACTGGAAGAAGATCCAGAAGGCTATATGCCTGAAACTTAGACTTTGTGTAACTAAAATGAGTGTATTTGCCAAACCAAACAGAATGGGTGGTTTTGCAAAGAGAGAACGCATGTGTGTGTGTCATGCACCCCTGCAAGGATATAGTGAGAAAGCTTACTTTGTGAACTTGAGAAAGGTGAGATAAGAAAACAAATGGTAGGGAAGCCCTTAGAAGTATAGAGGGGTAGACTTGGAACCTGGAAAGGGATAGAAGCAAACCATCAAAGAAACCTAATTGATGGCAAACGAGGTAGCTTCCCTATCAATAGGGCTCATCGCCAACTAGTTTAAATGACCTTTTATTAACCATTGTAAAACCATTATCATATTCAATAATAGTTTGATCAGGATCATTTTTATTCAATCGTAGCCTGTACCATTTGACGACGAACAAAACTAATTTGAAGGAATTAAAGTCGCACTCAAGTATATCATCGAAAATGCCATAGTATCAATTTTGTGAACCTTGAGGATGTATGTCATTTCTCGATGAAATATTTGTCACCTCAAAGACTACAGTTATCCCAAAATCACAAGCTTTCTTCATGTCATCCAACTTTTTGATGCGAAATTTATGACCATTGTAGCATATAGCGTTGTGGTTTTTGACCTACGATATCTCAAACATGTAAAAATTATTGCATTGTGAGTTGATTAACATATGGGTGATTAATAAATTTATACGTACCTATTTATCTCTTAAACCATATGCTAAACCAATTTCCCTTTGCGTAATATTGAAATCTCCATTATGATGAGCTTCTTTAACCAATGAAGCCACACCTTCCCATGTTAATGTGCGAGCAGAATGTTGACAATGTTCAATCCATTCTGTCATCCAATCAAGATTGTTTGCAATATACAAATGTAATGCATCCCACTCTCAACCAACTGTACAAAAAATAAATAGACATCTTACAACCAATTTATTTTGAAGATTAAGAATTAATTAACTACAATAACATCTTATAATTACCTCTCACTTTCCTCAATCTACCTTTCCCCGTCAAGTACTCCCCTTCGAATTTGTTAATGGGGTTGGGATCCCAAATGCGATCCACATGGATCTTTTCTGCAAACTTAGGAAGATATTAAGAAATGTACACCATAGTCTGGTATACCATATATCCCTTCACCATATAACCCTCAGGATGTTCTCTTTGTTAAACCAAAGCCTTCAAAAATTTCAAGTGCCTCTTAACCATCCACATTGACCTAGTGTGTATAGGTCCACACAATTCAATCTCCTCAACTTGGTGTATGAGGTAGTGTTCTTGTGCATTGAAAAAAGATGAAGGTAGACACTTTTGCATTTCACACATTAGATGAGGAATTTTTCTCTTCCAATATTTTATATCTTCTTTATGGATTTCTTTACATGACAACCAACTACAAGATATTCAAGATGCAAAAAAATATATTACATAATAAGTAAAACAAATCACAAATATAATATCTATACAATGAACTGAACAAATATCACTACTTACCTCATGTATTTTCCAAGATCATATATGACTTGCTTGACATTATTGTCGAAGTCATTTGGGAGAGATAGAGGTAGAACGTACTACAACAATTATAAAATCATCTTTTCATTTTTTTCTAACATAGTACAATGAAAAGTACATGCACAGTATACAAATATATAGTAAAAACACTAGAACATGAATTACCTTAATGAAGGTATGCCAATCATGCATTTTCATCCCTGGCCCAAATTCACTTCTTTGATATGAGATTGTTTATGTTCATAGCAAATCCTGTGGGAAATCAATTTTTTCGTATGACTTCTTTATAGCATTGCTTTGTTGGTCCATAATAACCAAGGAAGCTCACTTATATTAATCTAGTCTCCATGGCTATTTGATTGAATGAAATTTTTCATTGCATGATTGGAATCCTAAATGTCACTACAAATTTTGATATTTTTTTCTTTGTCACACCTTCCATCCAATATTTTCCATAATTTCTCTATTATATTCTTTCCAATATGCATAGTATCAAACAAATGCACAATTTGTAACTGCTCGTAGTAGGGAAACCTACTAAATTGTTGGGGATAACTTTTAAGTCCCTTAGGAAGGTGGTCATTTATGCCTTGACAACCTTCACGATCATCAATCACATCATCAGTAAACAAAACACAATTGAAAATATGTTTATGACCTAAACCATTAGATGGAATGGCATTACCTTGATGATTAATTCTATTATATTCCAACTTTCATAGGTGAGGTGTCATTCTTCATGGCTTTGATGTATTCTCTTCTTTCCCATTGAAAAGATGTTTTTCAGTATTTTGATACTTATGATTTTTGTGGAGAAAGTGCCTATACTCATCAAACACTTGCTTTCCTAAACTTTTTGAATGATGGGATTTCATCTTTGGACCCCAAATTGTACATGCAAATTTTCCCTTTGTTTGAAGACCTACAAGATAATGTATATTTGGATTAAATATGTTAGTTTTTTTAATTTTAATTATCATGTGCAACTTGAACACTATAACATACCACAAAAATGTGTTAGCCTTGGGGCATCGTGTATTGTCCATACAAGCACCACATGGAATTGAAATTATCTTTGTCCTATTGGTCTAGAGACATCATACATAATGTGACCATTCCATAACTCCAACAACTCATCGATAAGAGGCTCGATATATATATTCATATCTTTAACTTGGTACTTACCTAATCAAATGAACAAAAACATTACATAATTATTATGACCATTTTACTGCAATATTTATAATTAAATGTAGATGACTATATTTTAAATGATAAAATACCTGGAACAATCATTTCCAACATTATGTGCTCCCTCTTTATTGACATTCATGGAGGAATGTTATTGTTGATAACAAAAACAGGTCACACTGAGTAAACAGATCTCAGCTCTCCAAATGGATTGACATCATCCACTGCCAATGAAAGCTTGAGATTACGAGGTTCTTCTTTAAAGTGTGGCCACTTTTCCTCTATGTCCATAAATACTAAACCATCCACAGGCATTCAAATAATTCCATCTCGACTTCTATTGTGTGCATGGTAATCCATAAATTGTGCCAAGCTAGTGCACTTGAATAATCATTGCATACATGGAATAATGGGAATATAGCGAAGAACCTTGCAAGGAACCCTTTTTGTTATTTGATCTGTTCAATATCTATTGATATGACATTTAGGGCATTTAGTTCAAAATTCAGGTTGTTTGTGATATATAATATGATCATTGGGATAAACATCTATTGCTTGATACTCCATTCCGATATCTTTCATAATGGCAGATAATTCTTGGTATGAGCGAGGTAAAATATTTGATAGTGGTAACAAAAACTCACCTATCAATCTACAACAAAAAAATATAATTTGTTAATATAAAGAATATTAATGGTACAACATGATTCCCCATTCATTATGACATATATGACATGCCTTAACATACGTGAGATTGTTATGTTAGATAAACCATTCATAACCTTCAAGTTCACCAACAATAATACAACGGAGAGAAGAGTTGTCTGGGAGCCTTTGTAAAGGGCCTCAGATGCCTTCTCAAGTAGAGGGACATCATGAACAACATCAAGGTCATCTTCATCATCATGATTAGTTGTGCCAATACTAAATGTGTCATGGATCAATGTATTTGTACCATCATCTTCAATTGTGTTTTGCGGCTCATGATTGTCATCTTCCATGGGATCATTATCTCCAACTTCGATATTCACACCTCCATGTTCCTCCACTTTGAAAACCATATTCTCTGGGTTGTGTTGATCCATATCATATGCTCTGGGGTGGTCAACCTATATAAAATTGATAAACATAAATAAACCATGATCATGATCTCATCATCAAGTGATTTCTTATGTATATAAATTGTTAAAATGATATAATGAAAAACTTACCAATGGATGATAATAATGTCCACCTTCAATGTGACCATGCAACCTACAATGTTTCTTATTTGTTTTGATTAGAAGTCTTCTAGTCTTTAACCTCTTGCAAATTTTGTAGGGACAATAACATTTTCCATCCCCTTTTCTTTTCAAGTTAGATATGGTCTTTCTTCACAGGCAAAAAAATCAGGCAATAGAACTCATTATATAGAAGTTGAAATGTTATTTATGAAATCACGTTTCAGTATAATATACCAAATTAAATTACTTGAACATAGAAATTATGCAAATTGAACCAAAACCATTTAACTCTTCTTTTTCATCTCAAAACATATCTAATGGCTTTGTGATGATTTAGAGTAGGTGATATGCCCATTGAGAGTCATAGACCCAAGTTATAGAAAGTCATAGACACAAGGTATTCTAAAAGGAAAGTAACTATCCATTCCCATGCTCATGGATACTTACATGACTAATGTTTCCCTTGTGTATCCTAAACGTTGGAGAGATCTTATTTGACTTGCATAATCAATGTGGTTGTTGTCCTAATATGAAATACTGAGTTCTACCCTAGCCTCTGCATCAAACTTCTCACATCATGTTTCTTCACCAAAACACACTATTCCCAATCTTCACCAAAAACCACTTTTTTCACTTTCTAGGTTAGTTATCTTAGATTAGTTGGTTGTTGTCGAGTCTTTGTTGTTAACCTTTTGTTTGTAGTTTCTCAAGAGCCGGCCAAGTCTTTCTCTTTGAAATGAAGTGAGGTTTAACATTCCTTTTCCCAGCCAAGGCATAATCTCTTCCACTTCTTTCAATCCTATCAGTGGGTGCCCAAATCCAATCACTCCCATTTCCATTTCCTCCCATTTACACCTCCCCTAACACTCTTCACTTCAATTTACCATACCTTCTAACTCACCTACCTTCATATCCTCTATCCTTTAACCACCTTGCATACCCCAAGCCTTAACCTTCTTCACATCTTAACTTAAACATACCCTTCCATCTTACACCCTCACCTCCCTCCACTAACTTTCTTTCCACCTTACCCCTACCCCTATTCTATCCTAGCATCTTCATTCCCCTCATACCTTATATCTCACACTCCCCTCCACAATACCTACCCCTTTACCCCTTCATTCCCCTAAAATCACCTATTCTAACCCACATCCCATAAGTCTTACTTCCTTTATTTCCCTAAGCTTACCTCTACCACACATCTATTAACCTACCATTTCCATCTTATCACCTACCCCCATCCTAGGGTACCCATATCCTATCCCTATCCTAACCTACCACTCTACACCCTTACCCTTTTTCCTTGCCCCTTATAACTCCCATTATAACCTACATCCCCTTTACCCTTCCATTACCCCCTTATACCTCCTACTCCACTTTATTTTCCAACCTATCCTAACTCCAACCCCTTCTACCACCCACATCCTAAACCTCTTTCCCCCCCACATATCTCCTTCTTCTATCATTTATATCCCTTATGTGCCTAAAGAATAATGGGATAAAAGAATGTGCCTATTTTGTAACACTGGAGCAGTAGAGACGGAGCAACAAATTGTCATGAAATGCTCGGCATATAGTGACATTTTGTGCCATTTACGAAGACATTTTGGAAATAAATAATTTAAACATGCTTTTTGACGAAACAAAACTCAAAAAAATGATAAGTTTGCTAATTAAAATTACTAAAGAAGACCAGATCTTGAGAAGAGGTTACATGTTGTTTAAAGTCATAATGCCTTGATTTTATAGGGTGTGTGTTGTCTCTGGCTCCCATGTGCTGCTTTGGCCTCGTGGATGTTATTAAAATCCATCATCATCATCATTTCACCTGGCATTCAGGGTATCTTTATGTCATGTCAACTTTTCTTCCTGTTTGGGCTCCTTCATTGTGAAAATGAGTTTAACTACTAAAAAAAAGTTGCGTGTAAACCCTTATATGCCTACTGCACCACCAAAGAAGCCACAAAAATGGCAATAATCTGAACCACATGAAGAATCATGAATATGAAGGGGAGTCCCAAAGATTCAATGAGTAGTCAAAGAGAAAGTTAAGAAGAGTTTTCAACCAAGATCAGAGATTGAGGTAGGATTTCAACCCAAAGCCAACACCTTACATTACAAAGGAAAAAGTATTTGCATTCAATTTAGATTGTTTATTGATAAATATATAATCATTATCAATTACTTAGGAGATATCATAATTTGTGAATATTACATAAGGAGGGCCAAAATAAGATGTTTGCAAAGATATGATGACAACCCCCAAGGGTTAATAGTCATAGAAACCACATAGATGCCAGCCATTAGGTAGAAGATAGTGAGTAGAACAATGGGAAGATGATAAAAAATAGATGGAGAAACAAATGTTACAATCCAAATAGAAGTTTTATAGCAGCCAAACATAGAGATTAAAAGCTCATGCATAATGGATAGGTCTGAAGTGCTACAGACAACAAGGGTGGAAAGAAAAGTTTTAGAGACGAAGAAAACACATGCTTAGAGGGATTTCATTGACACCAAAGAGTAGAGATTTGTTCTTGGCCTTGAATTCCTATGAATGCATGCAAACCATTGCCAATGATAAAAGATATAGGTTTGTATAAAGAACCAATAATGGAGAATATTGTATTCTTAGGAACACAAGAATATAAGCATGAATCTCAGAGTAGTCACAACATCAAAAGATAGTCCAATGATAGATTTTGAGATCTCTTTTTGGCAAAGAAATTATCAAAGGGTGACAGCTGAGATTTAAGAGAAAGTGGATTCAATCAAAAGAAGTTTAATATAAATGAGAAACAAAGATCAATAATACAAATCATAGCAAGTATGTCCAAGGATAACAAAGAAATTCACAACAAGCATATGGGAACAATGCCAAGCTGGTAGTTATGTAGTCCAAGATAGTTCAAGGACAAAGGCATTGGAACTTGTAGAAGTTTTTTATCATCCAAATGGTATGAGGCAAAAAGGTTTTATGACAAAAATATAACTATGTGAACAAAGAATCATGTCAAGATATAAAGAGGTAAGGTGGTATCCTTACGATCAAAGTATGACAATTACCAATATTATGAAGAGAACTCACATGAATAGATCTAGTCACCTATGCAAACATTTTAGTCATCTTGTGACAGTCAAAGAGGGAAATAGTAATAAGTATTCATGATGGCAGTCCATTAAAGGTGGTAGTCAACATAGTGAAAAAACCTAATCATGTTTAGAGAAATAGGCAACCTTAAGAACAAGAAAAAATAGTCATGTGATAATGCATAGGACAACCTTAATGCCCAAGTTTAGAGAGCATACAAGATGAATAATGATAGTCTATTTAATAAAATGTCATTGTCACATGAAGATGATGATCTATGGCTATTGTGAACAATGTAGGATGCAGTCAAATTCAGAGCATAGTCAATGATATAAAATAGTGAGCATCATCTTCAAGATCTTTATGAAAAAGTAGAAAATTGATAAGGTCTTCTACAAGTCTAGATTAGTCGAGATTGGGAGAGAGTTTGGTTGATCCTTTGTTCATGCCTTCTATTCCATTAGCAAGATTGGGAAAGAGTTTGGTGTTGGTGGAAGGTTTAAGGAGGTACACTATCATCATAATTAATGTTAGAGAGTGTTGTGAAGAAGAATGTCCATGAAAGGAGTGATTGTCCTAAGTGCTTGATACTGTCACAAAAAGTGAGTGTTGTAGTAGTGAATCTTCCTTTGACCTTTGTTTGGTTAGGAGGGTAAAGATCCATGGTGGTATATGTTGAGTGGTTAGGAGGGTAAAGACCCACATATCAACTATCTACTTTGACATCCTAGGATGGTGTCCACCTACTCTAAAACCTTGTGGGAACTCTTTGTCTGATACTAACATATACATAACATGTGCCTCTCATATAACCCTATGTTGGCTAAGCCCCACCATAATTAGAAGATTCTAACTACTGTCCTAAACCTCGCATTGACTGTCACAATTTGACAGTGAATTGAGTTAATCCATAAGCGAGATTGGGAAAGAGTTTGGTATTGAGTTTGGTGTTGGTGGAAGGTTTAAGGAGGTACACTATCATCATAATTAATGTTAGAGAGTATTATGTGAAGAAGAATGGCCATGAAAGGAGTGACTATCCCAAGTGCTTGAGACTATCACAAAAAGTGAGTGTTGCCACAGTGAATCTTCCTTTGACCTTTGGGTGTTTGGGAGGGTAAAGACCCATGGTGGTATATATTGAGTGGTTGGGAGGGTAAAGACCCACATATCAACTATCTACTTTGACATCCTAGGATGGTTTGCACCTAATCTAAAACCTTGTGGGCACTCTCTATCTGATACTAACATATACATAACATGTGCCTCTCATATAACCCTATGTTGGCTAGGCCCCACCATAATTAGAAGATCCTAACTACTAAAAACACTAGATTTTCCCCTAAGAGGTTGTTGATTCATAGAAGGCCTAGCTTGATATCCCTATAGTATCTCATACCTATAATATCCTTGTGTCAATGATGGTCACATGTGACTACCCTATGGCCCCTACTATGCTCTAGACCTTTCTCCCTAATATTGATACTATTGGGTTTTTCTTTGAAATCTTATAGTAAGTAAAAATTCTCCTTTGAAGGATGGGGAGGCCTATGGACACTTTAGTCCCTTGATCACATTTACAAACTTCTCTCATGCCTCTTGTGTCCTCCCATGTGCCTCCTTTTTCATAAGAGACTTTTCTATAGCAACCCTAAAGTCATTTGGATTGGCCATGTGTAGGAAAACTGAAATTTTGGGCTTTCCACCCCTAATTAAATAATTGACAAGTAACTTGTCTTGAATGTAATCTACAAACTACAAGAACTCCAAAAACTAAATCTCATGTTGAGCCACTATGAAACCTCATTATGTAAATTGTGAAACTCATCTATGCATCTCTATCAAAAATATTTTGAAATAGAACACACTTTGAATCACTCCAAAATGGTATCCCATGAGAATATTTTCAATGTGAGTTGGCGCATTTTATCCTCCCAGTACCACAAGGTGGAAGCAAGTCCTCTCAAAATTTCATTGCAAATTATGCCTTTAGGTTGCTCACATATAGATGCAATCCAAAGCATAAGTCCAAGCTAAGTAACCAAGACTTAGGCTCAACCCCATTTGTGGAGCTTAAAAATGTAGAGGATTGGAGATGAAGCAACTCCCGCATATGATCCTTTGGCTCATGATATGTGCTTGCTATAGTCTATACCTCTTGTATTTAATCATGATGAGGCTAGGTAATGTGTATTGATCAATCTTATATCTCCTCTATGTGTATTTCCCAAATTTAGGGAGAACTCCTAATAAGGTCCCAAGATGCAAGTATATGCTCCTCTACTACAAGTGGATCCTCATGAGGTATCTCTGTTGTGGGTGAAAACATATCCTATATCACACCTATCAAATTCTATAAGGCTTGTAAAATTTGACGTCCATATTGATGAATACTAAGAAGGGGGGGGGGTGAATTAGTATACCAAAAAATACTGAACTCAAACACTTTAACAGTCTAGCAGTAAACGAGTATAATAGTTTAACTAACAAACTGGTTAACACAAAAGCAAACCAAACAACAAGTAAGGCATTCACCCACAGAAGCACAATCACCATAACACAAGAGATTTTGATGTGGAAACCCAAATGGGAAAAACCACGATGAGATGAAACTCACAAGTTACTATCTGCAGAATAGTAACCAGACTGGTTAAGGTCAGCCCGATTAAGGTCATACAATGTTCTTTACCAGAACAGATCCTGTTAGGAATCTCAATCTCTGTTAGGATATAATTCCAATTAAGACTACCTTGTGACAGGATTTCAAATCCATAGATGTGAATCACCTTGTTAGAGGATTTACAAATGCTTTTTTGGGCCTACTCGGTTAAGGGTTTCTGACTTGTCAAAGATGTGAGTAATCAACAAGTGAATAATCTAGCAAATAGCATAGTCTACTTGGTTAGATCCATGATAGCTCATTGCTAATGCATTTCAACATTACTTCAGTCTTTAGTAAATCCACACTTTGTTACAGCACACAAACTTGATCTTCTCTATTAAGATCACACATACAAAAACTCATCAACCACCAAAAACCCTAATAGCTACACACCCTAAAACCCTAGATATGATGTCCTTAAAAAGGAATCTTATTTCATGTCAGTCCAATAAGATTACATTACAAGTTCCTAGGTTCAATGTATCTAGAAACATTTGGTAACATGACACAAAATCACCGTCAAAGTGTCGGTGGATGGTAACTCATCACAAAAATATATCGGTTGGTAACTCATCACAGAGTAATACCAGTTTATACAACTTTACTGACTACTGGTTGGTAACTCAGAGTAATACCGGTTGACAAAAATGAAGACTGGGAAAATGATAACTGTCGCTTTTAGTTCCTTTTCTCCGTTCCACTTGAGATCCTTGAAACGCTTGAGGTCTTCATGCCGCTTGAGATGAGTAAACACTTTTTGCAAAACACTGATAGTCTAAAGACTACAACATAATACCAGTTTGAAACAAATACCGGTTGAGCATAATTCATACATTAAAAAAGTGATCTAATAGCAAGTGTGTGTCCATCAATGACAATCACAACATAATCATCAAAAATGCCAACAATCTCCCCCTTTGGCATTGATGGCAATACTTAGGAAAATTTTGACATCTAAGTGTTTTACAACAAAAATATGCCATAATCAAAACTACTCCCCCTAAGCATATACACTATTCCTGTGCAGAAAATACAATGTATAGTACTTCCTTACAGAGATAAACATGAGAGTATACATAGCATGAATCAAAATTTTAAATACCAGAATACTTCTCCCCCTTTGCCAACAATGACAAAATACAGCTGAATAAATGTTTATACAATAAAGAGTGAAACTTGTCAAAAATAGATTTAAAGTCCTGCATAAATTGCTTCATGGATAAGAACCATGACTCAAGCAATGAGGTAGCAACCTCACTCTCCGTTTGCATCTAGGATACCTATTCCTCCATGGCGTCCAAGGTACTCATCTCTTGAGTAATCGTCAAGGCATCCAGATTGAGATAACATTTCTGAAGTATTTGTATTCTTTGTAGTAGAACTAGTTGTAGTTCTTGCAAATCCTTGGTTCATTTTCTGATCTCCAACTCAATTCTTGCAGCTTGAAGTTGAAACCGGTGAACGGTTTGCCCATAAACGGTAAAGGAATCATATGGCATCTTGAAGGTGCTTATGAACGTCTGCAAATTAGTTTGTAGTTTGTCTTTCTGAGCAAGCACATCATCACATAATAGATGTGGTTGACATATTTCACTAAGTAGTAGATTCCCCTCATCCAAAACATCTTGAATGTCCTTTTGTGCCTTCTGCAGATCTGACTAGAGCTCATTTAACTTTTTCACCAAGGTAATGTTCAAAGCCTTTTGATGCTTCTTTTTGGCATGAGCTTTGACAACCTCTTCTAGGCTTTGTACCTAGTCCTCCACAACTGTGCATAAGAGTTTCAGTTGGGCCAGAGAGGAATCGGTACTAGGGAGGTTGGTACCGGGTATCAAACCAGTAAGAGTGTCCACCGCAGCTTGGATCACATCTTGCTCCTTCTTCCTCCTTATCACCTCTAGGCATTCTTGAGCAAGCTTAATGCTTTGCAGTAGCTTCGATTCATTTGTAGATTGGAGGTCAATGGGACTTGTAATGTCAGCCGGTTTGGCTTGACTACCGGTTGCCTTTGGGGTCTCCACTTGAGTGCTCTATGCTGCTCCCTCCTTCTCTTTAGCCCTTAGCTTTTCCTCTTCTACATTCTTTTTCTCCTCTTCCTCTGTCTTCCTTTTCTCTTCTTCCTTCTTCTCCTCTTCTTTCTGCTTCTCTTCATCTTCATCCTTCTTCTTCTTCTCCTCTTCCTGCTTCCTCTTCTCCTCTTCCTTTCTCTTCTCCTCTTCCTTTTTCTTCTCCTCTTCTTCTTTCTTTTCTTCTTCCTTCCATTTCTCTTCTTTTTTATTTTCTGCTTCCTTCTTCTTCTTCTCTTCCTCTTGTCTATTATTCTCCTCTTCTTTTCTCTTGTCCTCTTCTTGTTTCCTCTTTTCTTCTTCTTTTCTCTTTTCCTCTTTTCTTCTTCTTCTACCTGTTTCTTCTTTTCTTCTTCCTATTGCTTCTTCTCTTCCTCTACCTATTTTTCCTATCTTGTCATTTCTGTTGATGTACCCAGAGTAACATCTTCACCATTCAAGGCATCAACATCAATGGGTTCCATTTGATCAGTGACCGGTACTCCTTCATTGTCATACGCCTCATCTGGTTTATTGATTTCTGGTTCTTTCTCAGCTTTCCTGTTGGCTTCTGCCACTTGGTGCAACTTTAGAGCAGATTGAGCAAGAGAGTGGGTATCTTTTACCACTTCCGGTACTTTTCCTTCTAGCAATAGGAGTCTCCTTCTTGTCATGAAGAAGAGGCCCTTATATCTTTCCACCACTTCATAAAGTTCTGATTTAGGCACATCAGGAAATTATTGTGTAAATAATTCCTCTCTTATTTCCTATTCCTTCTCTATGGCATTGTGCCATTTGTTATCTAAAGAATTATATAAAGAATCAGGTGTCTCAGATTTAATTTTTGATGGCCACTAGTCATTAATACATAAATATTTAATGACTTCCTGTTCAACTTCTTCCTTTTCATCATCATTAAAATCATCAAAGCACTCTTTCAAATCACCAAGCACTTTTCTTCTAATATTCTTAAAATTTCTTTGACAATGTGTCAAAGGTTTGTAGGAGGAAATATCAATATTTACCAGTGCAGATGTTGTCGGTTCATTGCTGGTTATCTTTGTCTTTTTCCTTGTTTGCCTAGTCTTCTTAGGCTATTCTTCAGACACAGTGTCCTTTGAGTCCAGTGTGTTGCCTTTTGTCTTTTTCTTTCTCTCAAACACTTTGGCAGGTGTAGCTTCCGGTTTCTTCTTTGCTGGTGACTGCTTGGTCACTTTGGGACTTGCTACAGTAACCGGTGTCGATACTAAAGGCATTGCCTTTCCCTTCTTTATTGAAGGTTCTTCAACTGGTGTAACCCTTTCCAAATAGGTGTTGGTTCTCTTTGCCTTTGGGTCAAGGGGTGAGGCGAGTAGGGTAGAGGCATACCCATCTAGCATGTCATACATTACCTCATATCCCATGGGTTCCACTTCTTCCTGTCTAGGCTCAACTGCCTCCATTATGCGAAGTAGATGTCATCTTCATATTTCTTGAAAATATCACCTGATATTCTCACTCTTTCACTTATTTTGCATCTAAACTCATCAAAGTATTTGTTCAAAACTTCTAGATAACCGATTCCAACCGCTTGATGGATTTCCTTGATTTGCTTTGTAACTAGTTGATTGGTAGACCACTAAATATCTCTGACTCCTGGGAAGTAACCCTGGAAGTAGAAGAACAACCCAACCAATAGTTTTCCAAACTTAAATCTCAAGGCATTGTCCTATTTAATTGACTTCAGGTTCACAAGAAGTTACCTTTGCATATAGGTGCATAAATCAAATGATGCATCTTCCATGATCATCCTGTAGGCAACATTTACCACTGCACCAGAGACAGAGTTGATCTTGCTAGCATAAAATGTCCGGTAACCTATTACCATGCAAGCATATTTGACCAGATCATCCTTGATGGGATTGATGGTCATTCCCCATTGGTCGCTCACAGAACCAGCGAGCTTGGTCATTTCGGTCTTGTTGATCTTCCTTAGGGCTGGTACTTCACCGACATTACAGAAACTAGTGATGGTATGAATAGCTTCCGGTGTGATGTCATGTGTCCATTCTAAGTACATTTGGTCACTGCGCAGTCTGCTCAAAATGATGCAGATGTGATCATCTGAAAACTCTTCAAGGAAATAAACCGCATTGTGAAGCTTCTTCTATTCCAAGATGTTGAATTCCGGCTTGGATCTTCTTGTCCTTTCTGCAAAATAAGCTTAACTAAGAATGGATCATCAGAGATCCTAGGTCTTCAATTTTACAATCAATATAATCTGAAATACCTTCCTCCACTATAACACCAGCGAGTATTTGAGATAGGGCGTTATATTTTTCCTTCCGTTGGATGAAGTCTACTGAATCAATGGGTGCACTAGAACTAGAGTGTGATGTGGAGGCCATGATAAATAGAGAAATTCAAAAAATACCTTCGTAAATGAAAATTTAGGGCTTGAAATTTCCACTTCGCCACACACTCCTTCAATTGTTGAAATACTACTTTGTGTTCTACACTTGACCGACTGATATTAGCTTCTGATTCTTCTTCAAGGTTTTGAAAATTCTTTGAATCGCAATCCAAATCATTTTTCATCGCTCAGCACTTGAAAACTTCTTCGCTCGAGAACAAATAAGTGAAAAATGACTTGAAAATCCTTTTAAACAAGTTCTTCACCTACCATAATAAATGCTCCACTATTAGGGTGTAAACCCTAATTTTCCTTTTACCATTTCTGGTCTTCTACCAGTTGATAGGTATCACATACCAGTTAAGGTCTTTTACCGGTGTAAACTGGGGGTTCGATACATTTCACCATTTTCTCCCCCTAAGCTTTTCTGATGCTTAGTTTGCCAATTCAGTGACTTCCACACTAGGTGCAAAAACCGGTTCTTCTTGAGACACTTCTTATGGCTTCTTCTTCCAGGTTTTCTTCATATCCACTTGAACAGTTTCAACATCAATCTTTCCTTCCGGAGTGACTAGTATATAATCCGATATATTCTTTCTCATCCTGCAGAATCTTGTTGTATGACCCAGTTTGTTGCAATTATAGCAAACCATTCCAGGTGTTCTTCAAGGTCCATTGTTCATGTTTCCATTCTTCCTTCTGCATGTTGCAGTAGTGTGACCACTACCATGACAGATCAAATAGGTTTCTCTCCATCCGATTGTTGCTTGATAGCTATTGCTTCCTAACTGATGATTATAGGTATTAAACCGGTTTGGGTTGCAATTCCCAGAGGGTTCAGGAAAAACTCCTTGACTCCTTTGAGGATACCTTCAGGTGTTTATGCATGACAGACCTGCATTCAAATCCTCTATGCCCAAACTTGTTGCATGCATAAAAATTACCATTGAATCTATTGGATCTAGGCTTATCATTTAGAAAATAAGGAAAATTATTGTAAGCCTTACTTCTACGTACATTAGCAGTGTGTCCTTCCTTGAGACAATTAAAGCAAACAGGTTTGAACTTTTACTTACCTTTATCCTTTGGTGTTGGTTGCTTCTTTGATGCTCCATCTTTTGTTCCAGAGGTCTCACCTTTCTCATATTCAGAGAAACCAAGTCCATTGGTATTCTTTACCAGTTTAGCTGATTCAAGATTTTGTTCTAGCTTAATAGAGCTCTTATTGAATTTGGCAAGTATTTCCTTTGACTCAGTGAGTTCTTTGGAAATAGCCACATTGAATTCCTTTAAGGTTGCATTCTCAGAAATAGCCATGTGTAGTTCACCTTGCATTTCTTCCTTTTCCACTTTACTTTCATGAAGATGACCGGTAAGTACACCAATCTCTTGCTTCGGCTTGGAGATCTCATGATCTTTGTCTTTTACTAGATCTTTAGCTTTCCTCTGGTTCTCAAGCTCTTGATACATTTTGATAGTTAGTCCTTCAAGTTCCCTTCTTAGGTTGGCATTGGACTCATTCAGTTTTTCAACTTCTTGAACTAGGGCTTCCATGTCCGCTTCATCACAAGAACTATTTTTAGTTAGCTCCCTCAGTTTTTCAGCATGCTCTCTTCTTTTTGCCTGAGAGGCCTTATATTTTACTTTAAGTTCATCATAGGCTTGCTCAGTCTGAGTGAGCTGATGATTAAGTTCCCTCATAGTGTATTCCCCCATATCTCTTTCCAAGTGGTTAGACTTATAGAAAGGTTGGCTCTGATACAAATTGATGAATACTAATAGGGGGGGGTGAATTAGTATACCAAAAAATACTAAACTCAAACACTTTAACAGTCTAGCAGTAAACTAGTATAACAATTTAACTAACAAACTGGTTAACACAAATACAAACCAAATAGTAAGTAAGGCATTCACCCATAGAAGCACAATCACCATAACACAAGATATTTTGATGTGGAAACCCAAAGGGGAAAATCCACGGTGAGATGAAACTCACAAGTAACTATCTACAGAATAGTAACTAGACCAGTTAAGGTCATACCTGTTAAGGTCATACAATATTCTTTACCAAAACATATCCTGTTAGGAATCTCAATCTCTGTTAAGAGATAAGTCCAATTAAAGACTACCTTGTGAGAGGATTTACAAAGGATTTTTTGGGCCTACCCGGTTAAGGGTTTCTGATTTGTCAAAGATGTGAGTAATCAACAAGTGAATGATCTAGAAAATAGCATAGTCTACTTGGTTAGATCCATGATAGCTCATTGCTAATGCATTTCAGCATTACTTCAGTCTTCAGTAAATCCACACTCTATTACAGCACATAGACTTGATCTTCTCTATTAAGATCGTACATACAAAACTCATCAACCACCAAAAACCCTAATAGCTACACACCCTAAAACCCTAGACATGATGATCTTAAAAAGGAATCTGATTTCATGTCGGTCCAATAGGATTACATTGCAAGTTCCTAGGTTCAGTGCATCTAGACACATTTGGTAACACTACACAAAATTACCGTCAAAGTGTCGGTGGATGGTAACTCATCACAAAAATATACCGATTAGTAACTCATCACAGAGTAATACCGGTTTATACAACTTTATCGACTATCGGTTGGTAACTCAGAGTAATACCGGTTTAATTATTACCGGTTGACAAAAATGAAGACTGGGAAAATGATAACTGCCGCTTTTAGTTCCTATGCTCCGTTTTGCTTGAGATCCTCGAACTGCTTGAGGTCTTCATGCTGCTTGAGATTAGTAAACACTTTCTGCAAAACACCGATAGTCTAAAGACTACAACATAATACCGGTTTGAAACAAATACCGGTTGAGCATAATTCATACATTCAAAAAGTGATCTCATAGAAAGTGTGTGTCCATTAATGACAATCACAACATAGTCATCAAAAATACCAACAATCGAGCTACTCATCTTGGTGAAAACTCTCAAAATGATATGACTCTTCTTGTCCCTCATGTTAATGTGCTCCTCTTGAAGCACTACGAAATGGATGACCCTTCCTTCCATTTCCTACACCCTATTTCTAACCCACACCTCATAACCTTTGCCTCACTTTCTATCATTATTACCTTCCATCTACCTTTCATATCCCCTCTCTTAACCTCCTTCACTTTCCTACATCCTATCCTAAACCTTAACCTCATACACATTTACTTTTACTTCACCTACCTAACCCCATTCCATCCTTCACATCCTTTGATATCCCCCCATTCACTTTCCTACCTTCCAAACCCCTAACATATCCTAACTTACACTTTCACCATTACATCGTTCACCACTTACCTCCCTATCTTATCCTAAACCACACCTCATAACCTTATACCTCTTAGCTTCCATTTTATACCACCTTCCTATCACAGTACACTTATCCTCCCTTCCAAAACACCAACAAAAAATGGCACTCAATCACTACATAGTGGCCTCACAATCCTACAGCAGGGAGTTTCTGTCATAGCCATATATACCAACATCCATACCCAAGGTAAGCTCCTCAGCTAGAGCCTACGTCCAGACCACTTCCACTGGATGTTGGATACAAGAGTGGCACAATCTGTGGTTCTTCCCTATTTGATCACATAGGTTTAGGTCATCCCACTCCTTAATTAGGGTCTTCCCTAAGAGGTTATGCCTATAAAGAGGATAATTGATCATTTCATTTGATCAACCATCAAATTCAATCTTATTTATCTCTTTTTCTACCAGACAATGAATATGAGCTAGGAAAAAAAAATTATGAGCAGTAAAACTCATTATAAAAAGGATACAACTTGATCATCAACCCAGACAAATGCAACCTCCTATGTAAAATTTAAACAATTTCATCACTACATCAAGCAAATTTGACACATTGTCACAAACATAACATTTTTTCTTCAAGAAAACATCCTGTGAATGAATTGGTTGATTACCATACATTTTTTCTTCAACTCACGGATCTTGGCGGCACCCCAATCTAGAACTATTTCCCTCCTTGTAATGCCCAATTTTTTTGTGATTGCAGAGGTCGATGGGACGAAGAGGCAGGATTAATGTTTATCAAATGACTTTGTCTTTTTTTTTTTTTTTTTTTTTAAGTAATGCTTGTGGTCATCAGAATTTTGATGAATGTAGGCACTTTTTCTCAAAAAAAACAAATTTTATTGCCAATTACTTCTCCATCGAAACCAAATGTTGAATTATCATCGGAATTCTGACGAATGCAGGTATTTTTTCAAAAAAAAATCAAATTTGGTCACAATATACCTTCTCTGTTGGAAACCTCCATCAGAATTTTAGGCCAAATGTATTAGTGTGAATATCTGACTCTAGTTGCCATCAATGACAACATCTGAAAAAATAATGTAGTGTCTCTTGCCAATAATCTCCCCCTTTGGCATTGATGGCAACACCTAGTGAAAAATGACTAAGTGTTAGACCAAAACCAAAATAATGTACATTGCAACCAAAATAATGTACTCTCCCCCTTTGACATCAATGGAAAAGGTAGAGTTCTGGAAACCAAAAATTCAAGCCAAAAATGCTATTTACATATGTACACACAATCCTTTTATACTCACAAAAATTTGAAGATGTTTGCATAATAGTTCTTCAATGTATCAAGTGGCTATCCTAGCCCTTTTGTAGATTCTCCAACACTGTTATAATCCCACTGAACAAGTATGCAAGTGCCTTGCTGACTTGAGATCTATCAGTTCCATGGATTACATGACACTTTGGGCATCTTCCAGATCACTAAGCATGATATGTAGTTTGGGAGTAATTAGATTCCTAAGTTCATAGACTCTGTTGATTATTTTCTCTTTTTTAAGACTCAAACTCCTGATTTTCTCAAGCAAGGATATTACTTGGTCTCCGTGACTGCTCAAGAAGACTGATAAGGGATCAAATGATTGGGACATCTGGGCAAGTTGATCCTCATAATCTTTAGCCTTTTTCTCAATATCCCCGATGAACTGAGACAGTGTTAGGCATTATTTGTAAATATTTCCATCCTCAGATAATGCATCTTGAATGCCCTTTACACAAGTATCCAGAGTAACTCTATCATCAACAATCATCTTCTTTAGTTTGTGGAGCCTTCTTGCATTAACCTCATTCTGGACCTTCTTTTTAGCATATTTTTCAAAGGATTGAAAATGACTATCCACCGAGTTGATTAAACTTTTCAATTGTCTAGATGGAGTGTCTAATGAGTCCTTCTAAAATGAAGGCATGCATTTCTCCAGAACACCAGATGCCATAGTAAGCAATTAACTATCCTTTGTGTGAGATTTCAATAAGTCCTCACTAGCTTTGGCTTTAGCAAATGCTGCCAATTTGAGTGCTTGGACAAGGGACAAAGAAGATAGGTTAATGGGGTCTTGAGTGAATTTTGGATCCTCTACATGGATCTACTTCCCCTTCATTGATTTCTCAGTTATCTTGCCCCAACCTCAACTTCAACCTTCACCTCCACCTTTTCCTTTTCAACATTCTCCTCTATATCTGCTTCCTTTCCAAGAATCAAAGGGTTAACTGTATCAATCAGAGGTTTATCACTCATGTCTTTACTCTCATCTTATTTCCATGCATCTACATCCTCGATATTAACCTCTACCTTCTCAATAGTGTGGAGTTTCAGGACAAAACTATCATCCATTGTCTGCACTTTCAGATTAGTGTCACCTTGTCCTTTTACTTGATTGACTTCATACTGAATATCTAACAATTTTTTTGTCAAAATATTCTCAGTTTCCTTAGCAACTTCATCAATTTTTCCAAACATGATCTTATTTACTCTGTTCTTACTTCTAAACTCATTCTTTGCTGAATTAATTTGTCTATCTCTTCCTTAAAAATAATTGAACAAAGAGTAACTAATACATATTCCTTCAACCTCTCATCCTCTTTATTTGTAGTTTGTCTCCTGGCATCCAAAATGTCATACAAGCCCTTGGGTATAACTATCATTAATTCAACTAGAGTCTTACTATATACATTTAGGTACTCTATAGTTGCTTCCTCTAATGTCCTTTTACGAGATTCATCAAAATTATCATACCGCTCAGATAGTGGCTTTAAATTCCCATTCTTAACAACCTCATCAACAATCTCATTCAAAGACATGGCAAGCTTAACTTCAAGTTTTCCTTTCTTTAACACCTCATCAAGTTCATATTTTGATTTCTTACCAGATTAGGTCCATTAGATGGTTTCTCCTTTGTGACTTTGGTGGCTTTAGTAGCTTTTTGTTTAACTTCCTTGACTGCTTCATCTAACTCTATCTCCTTTTCATCAATAGGAATGAATAATCTGGCTTGTCCTCTCTTTCTCTTTCCTTCATCAGATGGTTTGGATTGAGGCTTAGGTGAACTAAGAGGTTTCTAAGTACTGGAGGAGGGTGCAAAACTCTTTGATTGCTTTGGCTTAGGGGCAGGGGCTTCCGGTTTATCCTTCTTTGGATTGACAATATCTTCTTCTTTCAAAATTTTTACCTCTCTAGCTCTCTAGACTACCTCTTTGGTAATCCCTATGCTCTCTTCTAGCTACTCTATCTCCTTTCTAACTTTCTCTTGAATCTCAAGATTCTTTAACTTAGAGTGTAAGTTCAATCTCTCCTCCTTGTAAGTTCCAAACCTTTCTTCAAACTTATCCATTGGTTTTCTTAATAAGTGTTGAGTATATGCATTAAGAACATGTCCTTCAACCTCATACCCCATGGGAATGATCCATGAAGTTGTTGGCTCCACGGCTTCCATAAGGCACTAATTAGTGTCAACCATAAAATAGATGGGGTCCTCATATTTCTCTACTATCTCCTTAGGAATTATTTCCCTTCTCTGCATCATGCTCTGCAAGCTTTTGAAGTATCCCCATAAAATGCCATTCCAAACCATAGCATATCCAAGGCCATGAAGTGTTTCATTGATCTAGACTACCACAAGCTTGTCATAGGCCCACTGAACTTTTCTCACTCCTAGAATCTCATTCATAAAATAAAAATATAAACATATGATCAAAGTTCCAAATTTCAATACACGCTTCTTATCCTATTTGATTTTCTTTAAATTGCTCAATAGCTCACTCCAGAGCACTTCACATAAAATAGATTTCTTATCCTCTTTCAATATCTAATAGGTAGCATATATAGTCATACTCAAGACTTAATTGTCCCAGCTAGAATGATATATTTTGTATCCCATCACCATTGATGCAAATGTGACATCATATTCAACAATATCACTGATATTTCTTATCTTCCTTTAGTATCTGATAGGTAGCATATATAGTCATACAAGATACTGAATTGTCCTGGATAGAATGATATATTTTGTATCCCATCACCATTGATGAAAATGTGACATCATATTCAACAATATCACTGATTGGCATTGACCTTTTGTCAAATTGAGAACTGGTTGCCTTTGTTATCATCTAGTTCTTAACATTCCTCAAGGCAAGTACCTCACCAACTAAGCTCAAATATGTTACTACCTTAAATTCACTCTTGGTAATCTTGTGGGGTTTGTCAAGCCACATGATCTCATCTTGCATTCTGCTTAGAATGTACTATACCCACACAGGCTCATCGAACACCAGAAAGTTGATGAACTGTGAAAAACCCTCCTCCTCAAGTGACTTGAATTTAGGTTTTAGGCTTCCCATTCCATCAATCATGTGCTATGTATAGTTTCATCATTTGAGTAGTTCAAAGCTCCTCAATGTTATAGTGGATGTAATCCCTAACATATTTCACATTCAATACACCATAAGGGACTAATGAAAATGCACTACTTGGATCATCTTCCATTGACTTATATGGATGCTTCATGAAATTAGGTCTTTCCCTTTCAGTGACATCTGTTACCAATGGGGTAGCAATTCCAAAAGATGCCATTTCTGAAATTTTAAGCTTCAAACTAAAAAATTGTCAATCAATAAATACCTTTCAACTAGATGTAAGATCTTGCAACAACTCTTCTTTTCTCTTTGAATCTCTAGAAATTATGCTTCATTGTGCTCTTCTTCTCTCTCGCTTTGAATGCAAAGTGAGAAAGGTCAATTTTATTTTTATCCTCTACATACCTAAGTTTTAGGTATAATAAATGCACTTAACCCTAACTCTTCTAGATACCTTGCATTCATAGAGTTCTCACAAAAGATCATCTGTGGATCATCAAGTCTGATCAGAAACTTACAAAAATCCATTTGTGACCATCACACACATCTCTGCAACCTACCAAAACCAGGTATAAATATCCAATAGGGGGTTTGTAAGATTATCATGAAAAAACTCTCCCTAAGTCTGAATGCCTTAGCTTATTTATGGGATGAGGTTGATAGTTCTGATACTTGATGTAAGTATAGATGGCAAGCTAATAAGATGAGAGGGGGGGGTGAATCATACAAACTTAATCTCCCATAAAAACAACAGATTCAACCTCGGTAACATATACTTCAGTAATATAACCAAAACTGCTAAACATGCAAACTCAAAAGCATATAAACATCATAACACTCATAACACTAGATTTAACATGGAAACCCAAATAGGGAAAAAACACTATGGGATTTCAGACCCACTAAGAAATATACTCTTCTAGAGTATGCTCGGTTAAAAGAAAATCATGTTAAAGATTACAAACACATTGCTAGATGTGACCTGGTTAAGGGATTTCCCTCAGATCTGTTAGGATCTTCACCTTGTTAGAAGTGACCTTGTTAAAGGATTTCAAACACTCAATCAGAATGTCACCTTACTAGAGGGTTTTACAAATAAGGCTATTAAGTCCACTCGGTTAAGAGATTTTCTGTCACTTTACAAAATACCAGTAATAAAAATCTATCTACAACTTCACATCTAAAATGCTAATGCAGATTCTTATTTGCTCAATACAATATAGGACTTATCTTGTCCATCTGTTGGGCTCTATACTTTGTTATTCAAATAGGTCTTCAAGCTTCTGTGCTCGGTAATCACTATGTAGCATCCCTATGTATACCCTTACCTGCGTACATTGTTTATCAACAGTTCCTTATTTATAAACAATTCGCCAACCGCTTAATCTCCTTGATCACATTTCCCATGATCAATCATAGCCATCAAATCTTCAAACTTTGACCAGGTTCAATGTATCCTTCAATCTGAAAATGTTTTACCCTGCCTTGGAACTTGCATTCATTTCTTGGAACTTGTGCTAGGGTATTGCGGTTCAATCTGAGCTGTAGATCTTCCTACTAATTTTCCTTTGCCATAGATTCTTTAACAAACTTCATTCACGGCATACCAATCATTTAATCATAGCCATCTCATCAGCTTCCTTCATTGAATAATGCTTTTATTCATTCAATGCATTCTATTATTACTCGGTTGCAACTCGGTAAATACTAAACTTCACTCGGTAGACATACTGCCTTCATTAACCTATAGCGATAGCCTTAGGGTTTAACGACTAGGTTCCTTAGGGTTTACCGACTAGGTTCTTTGCTCAATAACATAGTATAGTATTAACCTTACAATCAATAACATATGTATGATATCAAAACAATCTAAACATCATGATCTCATCATTTTCTAACTTGGTAATAGTTTCCCATTGAATAATTTATTTCTCCCCTTATTCATCATATTCTTTTTGTGTCTTTTACCGACATCTTTATACTCATCAAATCATACTTCTCAAGATATGGTAACATCATACTAAATTAGAAAATCAATTTCTTGACATCAATGACAAAATAATAATATTAAGATAGTAAACATCCTTAATCAGTTATATCCATAATCATCAACAACCTTCTCAATATCCTTATTGAAATTCCAACAATCTCTCATTGTCTGTTATAATGCCAACACAGGTTACAACACTAGAATTAGGTGTGGACCCATTCACTGCATTATCATCACTCTTCTTCACCCAAGTCTTCTTTCTCTGATCTCTGATGGCTTCACATTCTTGTTCATGTCTTTTGGACTTCTCCTATTCACATTTCTACTTCTGAAATACTTAGTAGTGTGATCAGATTTGTTGTAAGCATAAAAAATAACGTTTTCTTGCATAGGTTTGAAGTTCATCTGATTTCCCCTTGATTTGCATTGATTAGCAACATGTCCAAACCTACCATATGCATAACATATGATATTTCTCCTATTTTGAAAGTTATTCATCACACTTTTGAATACATTTTCCTTATGACCATACTTATTGCATTTGAAATATTGACCGATAAAAGATGGACATTTATTATTCATCTTATTTCTACATTGACTGGTGGTGTAGGAGCACCTTTCTAAGGTCTTTCCCCATGTGACCTTTATTGGAATTTTGCTTCTTTAAGAAGCCACATAAATGTAATAAGAGCTAAGAACTCATTGGTTTTGTTTAGGTCCTAGTTTAGGTCCTAGGTTCATAAGTTTAGGTTGAGTTTTCTTGTGCAGTAGAAGGTAGGTGTGCCTTTGATGCGTTTAGGGTCCTTTTGACATGGTTGTGTCCATAGGATAGCCCAAGGTAGGCTCAAAAGCCAAGAAAACCAACATTGTAGAAGTTGCTCAAAAGTTGTAAAAAGTTGCATGACAACTTTTCAAAGTTGTCATGCAACTTTTCCTCCAAATAGGTGATAACCTTAGTTTGGAATTAGGAACCCTAACTAGGGCACACCAACCAAGGAAGAGACACTATAAGTTGTTGCAAACCTTAAAATGAGGGGTTGGATGTCAGATTGTACGACCAAGAGAAAAGACCTTGACTGTGACTGTGTTTTTGTTGCCAGTCGGCACAAATGAAGCATTAATAGGTTGATAATGGATTTTTTTATGAACTAAATAGTGTTGAGATTCTTGTGTTTATACTTTCATTTTGAGCACTTAGGGTAGGGTTTTGTGCAGGTTTTTGTGTGTTTGTAATTATTTTGTGAAGTACACTATCACTATCCAGTTTTGGACTGTTTTGTGTAATGGATTAATAACTCCTATCCCCATTATGGAGACACCATGAAACCATGGGGAATAGGAGTGAAAACCTTGTATAGTATTCCAAAGCAAGTAGGGCCCTTGAAGATGCAGGAAAGTATTTCAAAGACCCACTCCTAGGTGAGACTAGACTATGCTCAACTAGGAAGGGTTGATGTTGTAGAGGTCCATGAGAGCAAGGTAAGACAAGGAGGGAGGCACCTTTTTGAGGAGGTGTAGAGGGGTGTGTGAAGCACCATTGGTGAGAAGGAGGAGCTTCCACCAATCTAGATAAGGTGGCAAAGACAAATAACCATCACTTTGACCCAAGCAGGCCTTAAAACCCTTGTAAAAACCCTCAAAAACCCCAAAATTCACCTAGGGCAGTGTACGGACACTTGGAGGCCCAGAACCAAGAAAATATTTGAGCCCTTGCCAAATTATTAGTAGTCCTTTTGGGAAGTTTCACAATTTTGTGCATCCTTTGCAAGAGGGAGCCCTAAAAGTCCGAAATGGAGGCCTAATTGGGCACATTCCTTGTAGCCCTATTTTGTAGGAAAAAAAAACAAAATAGTGAGATCGGTAATGAAATGGAAGGTTAAAACCTCTTGGGGGAACATGAATGGATGGATAACCATGTCAGAGACTTTTCCTAACCTTTCTAGGACCGAAGAAGGTGAAGGAGGAGCTAAACCCTTATTAGCCTATGTGAGGGTTTTTGATGCCTGAGAGTAGATGTGACTTAGGGAGGAAAATCACAGATTGTTGGTGGGTGAATTGGGCAAGGTCAGGGGATTCCACAAGTAAGGGAACTCCTAGAGACCCTAGGGTGTGGTTGAAACACCTGGTGATCCAAGGAGAGGATCAAGTAGCATAGACTAGGCTAGTCTATCCCATTCCCATTCCCATCAGATTGGTATCAAAGTAAGTTAAAGACTTGGTGGACCGTGCATTTCTCTATATTCTGGTGAATCAGTAGGGGAGAACATAATGGTCACTATGCAAAGCTAGATAGGGAGGTAGAAGAGAAAAAGGAGAAAAATAGACTCCTTGAAGATGCTATGAGTGAAATAAGGAACAAGTTGCAAGAAGTGGTTGATCAGAGAGCACAAGAACTCTAGGGTGCGGACAATAGTGACAGAGGAAAGAAAGATATTGATCTTGATGACATCATACCTGAACCATACCCGTTAATCAATGAAGAACCTTTTGTAAAAGCCATCAAGGCTTTGAATACTAAAGCTTTTGAAGGATTGCCACATCTCAGTGGAAGGATGGACATTGACACTGTCATGGAATGGACTGAGGGTATGGAGAACCACTTTGAGTGTGAAGGTGTGACAGAAGCTCAAAGGGTTAAGGTTGCCAAATCAAGACTAAGCGGAGCAGCCTTGACATGGTGGAAGTACTTGCAAGAAGATAGAGTTAGCATGGGAAAGCTACCTATAGCCAACTGGAAGGCCATGGTGAGTAAGATCAAGGAGAACTACTTACCAGAGGATTATGAATTCCAACTTCATAAGAAGAGATAGGGATTGAAGCAGAAAGACCTTGATGTGACCTCCTACATAGAGGAGTTTCAAAAGCTTTGTCTCAGATCAAAATTCTAAGAAGAGGAATCTATCAAGGTGGCTAGGTATCTAAGTGGCCTAAAGTGGAACATCCAAGAGGAGATAAGCCTATGGACTCCTACTACTGTCCAAAAATGTCATCAGCTTGTTGTCAAGGTGGAAGAGAGGAACAAAAGGAAGGGAGACTCTAACAATAGGGGTAGAGGCAGAGGTAGAGACCAAATGAATCACCGAGGTGGTTACTAAAGCAAGGCAAATGAGCAAAGGAATCCAGGAGAGTCCAAGTTGACTGAACATAGTAGTGAAACCAATCTCAAAGGAGGCCGTTCTAGAGTAAGAGGTGCACAAGGGGGTCCAAGTAGGGGTAGAGGTACTGGTAGGGGTAACTCCTACCTTGCAACCATGAAATGCTACAACTGTGGTCAATTGGGACACCTAGCCTATAGATGCCCTGACAAGCCTACCTCATCAAACAGTGGATAGAGGGTTGCTTATGCTCATGAAGACACATCAAGTAGAAAAACACCTAAGGTGGACCATATTGAATCAGAGATTGGGATGAATCTGATCTTCAATAGAGTCTTGAGAAGACAACCGGTTAAGGATGAACCTAAGCATAGGAGAGCATTGTTTAGGGTGAGATGCAAAATCTTTGGTAAAGTTTGCAAGGTGATAGTTGATTTAGGGTCAACTGACAACATCATATTAGATGAGGCAGCTAAGAAGTTGAAACTCATAAAGATACCCCACACTAGCCCTTAGAAGGTGACATGGTTGAATCAAGAGGAGAGTGTTCTTGTCAATGAACAGACTTGGGTGGAGTACCCCCCGCTCTTAGTATTCATCAATTGGTATTAGAGCCTACCTTTCTATAAGTTTAACCACTTGGAAAGAGATATGGGGGAATACACCATGAGGGAACTTACTCAACAGCTCACTAAGTCTAATCAAGCCTATGATGATCTTATGGTCAAATACAAGGCATCTCAAGCAAAAAGGAGAGAACATGCAGAGAGGCTGATGGAACTATTTGAAAGTAGTTCTGAAGATGAAGCTAACATGGAAGCCATGATTTCTAAAGTGAATAAGATGAATGATTCAAACTCTAATCTAAGAAAGGAGTTGGAAGGACTGACTATTCGGTTTAGCCAAGAGCTTGAGAACCGGAGAAAAGATGAAGATCTGGTAAAGGACAGAGATCATGAGATCTCCAAGTTGAAACAAGAGATTAGTGCACTGACTGCTCACCTTCATGAGAGCATAATGGAAAAGGAAGACATGCAAGGAGAACTGAACATAGCCATCTCAAAAAATGCAAGTCTACTAGAGACAAACACTGCTATTTCCAAAGAACTCTCTGAGTCAAAGGAAATACTTGCTAAGTTTGGCAAAAGTACTGTCAAGCTAGAACAAAATCTTGAGTCATCTAGACCGGCAAAGAATACCAATGGTCTTGGTTTTTCTAGACATGAGGAAGGAGAATCCTCAGGAACAAATGTTGATGCATCAAAGAAGCAACCGACACTCAAAGGAAAAGGTAAGAAAAAATTCAAACCTGTTTGCTTTAACTGTCTTAAGGAAGGACACACTGCCAATGTATGTAGGAGCAAAGCCTACAATAATTTTCCATATTTTATCAACAATGTACCTAGATCCAATAAGTTCAATGGTCATTGTTATGCATGCAACAAGTTTGGGCATAAAGCATTTGAATGTAGGTCTGTGATGGATAACACTGGAAGATATCCCCAAAGGACCCAAGGAACTGGTCCTGAACCTTTTGTGAACCGGAACCATAACTGATTTAATGTCTTCAATCATCAGTTAAGAAGCGGTGGCCATCAAGCGGCAACCAAATGGAGAGAAAGTTGTATGATCTGTCATGGTCATGGTCACACTGCTACAACATGTAGAAGGAAGAATGGAAACATGTACAATGGACCTTGGAGAGCACCTGGACTTGTCTGCTATCATTGCAACAAACCGGGTCACATTGCAAGATTCTGTAGAAGCAGAAAAAGTATATCTGATGATATACCAGTCACTCAGGAAGGAGAAATCAATGTTGAAAAAGTTCAAGGGGACATGAACAAAACTTGGAGGAAGAAACCAACAATGTTGGAAGAGGAACCAGTTTCTGCATGTAGTGTGGAAATATTGGAATTGACAAACTAAGCCTCAAAGGCTTAGGGGGAGCTAACGGTGAAATGCTTTCGAACCCCCAGTTTACACCGGTAAAAGACCTTAACTAGTATGCGATACTTGTCGCTTGGCAGAAGACCAGAAATAGTAAAAAGGCAAATTAGGGTTTACGCCCTAATAGAGGAGCATTAATGGCAGTAGGTGAGAGATATGTATAAAAGCATTTTTCAAATCATTTCTCACTATTTGTTTTCAAGCGAAGAGAAGTTTTCAAGTGCAAAGCGAAGAAAAGGCGATTTGAGCTAAGATTTCAATAAATTGACATACCTTGAAAGAGATTCAAATCCAGTTTGCAAGTGGTAGTGGAGAACACAAAGCGATGATTTGGTAACTGATGGAGAGTGGAGTGAAGCAGAATCAAGAAGCCCCAAATTTGCATTTGAAAGGTATTTTCGTGTTCTTGAAACACTCTACAATGGCTTCCGCATCTCATACCAGTTCGAGTACATCTATAGAGTTAGAAAGTTTTATTCAGAGGAAGTCCAAATATAATGCCTTATCACAAGTTCCAGCTGGAGTCATAGTTGAAGAGGGAATTTCTGATTATATTGATTGCAAAATAGAAGACCTAGGGTCTTTAGCTATTCACACTCAGTTAGGTCTATTTTACGGCAAGGACAAAAAGATCAAACTAGAGTTTAGTATCTTAGACAAGAAGAAATTCCATAACGCAGTATATTTTCTAGAAGATTTTATGGAGGATCACATCATAATTATTTTGAGCAGAGTCCATGGTCACAAGATGTACCTAGAGAGGATGCATGATATTACACCTCAGGCAATTCATGCAGTCACCGGTTTTTGTAACACAAGGGAAGTTCCAGCCCTGAGAAAGGTGAGCAAAACTGAAATAGCCAAGCTCACCAGTTCAACCAGTGATTCATGGGGTATGAGAGTTAATCCTATCAAGGATGATCTAGTGAAATATGCCTACATGGTGATAGGCTACAAAATTTTTTCAGCCAGCAAGATTAATTCTATATCTGCTGTAGCGGTAAATGCCACTTACCGGATGATAAAAGAGGATGCATCTTTTGACTTATGCACTGGTATGCAGAGGCAACTCCTATTGAATCTAAAGGAAATCAAATAGAATAATGCACTGAGATTCAAGTTTGGACAACTACTGGTAGGGTTGTTCTTCTACTTCCAAGGCTACTTTCTTGGAGTAGGAGATGTCCAGTGGTCTCCTGACCAACCGGTAACTAAGCAGATCAAGGAAAGCATGCAAGCCATTAGAACTGGTTACCCTGAAGTATTGAACAAATATTTTGATGAGTTCAGAAGAAAGATGAGTCAAAGGGTAAGAATCTCAAGTGATATAGTAAAGAAATACGAAGATGACATCTATTTCACCATTCAGGTGGACAAATGTTTGATGGAGGCTTTTGAGCCTAGAATGGAGGAAGTGGAGCCAATGGGCTATGAAGTTATGTATGACATCTTGGAAGGGTATGCCTCAATCCTTATGACCTCGCCTCTTGATCCAAAGGCTAAGAGGACCGGAACCTACTTGGAGAGGATTGCATCGGCTGAAGAACCATCGGTTAAGAAAGGAAAAGAACTGGTAGCAAAGGAAGCCAAGGTAGTGCCTATAGCATCGGCACCAGCTACCACTGCAACTCCAAGAGTGACCAAGCGGTCACCGGTAAAGAAGAAACTGGAGGTAACATTGGCAAAAGTCTTCAAAAGAAAGAGGAAGACTAAGACAAATGAACTAGACTCCGAAGAAACTGAGTCTGATGAAAAGCCAAAGAAGGCGAGACAGACAAAGAAGATGAAGAAGAATGAATCAACAGCATCTGCACCGGTAAATATTGACATCTCCTCATACAAACCTTTGACACATTTTCAAAGGACAATTAAGAATATTAGGAGAAAATTACTTCATGATTTAGTAGATTACTATGATGATTTCAGTGATGAGGAGAAGGAGGAAATACTATAGGAAATCATTATTTATTTATGCAAGAATGACCGGTCACCATCAGAGATTAAATCTCAGACATTGGCTTCTTTATTTAAAGCATTAGATAATAAATGGCGCATTGCCATTGAGAAGGAACAAGAGATTAGGCAGAAAGTCTTTTCACAATATTCCCCGACCTCTCAAATTCAAAATTGTTTGATGTATTGGATCAAAATAAAGGTCTCTTCTTCACAAGGAGAAGAAGACATTGGCTATTGGAGGGGAGAATTGATGATGTGGAAAAAGAAACTCATCAGCACATGAATCATGTTGTTCTAGCTCACAAAGCATGAATGGCCAACCTCCAAGCTGAAAAAGAACCGGTTATTTCCAAACCGGATGTGGTTTTTGATGAGGAAGGAAACCTGGTGGAAGAACCAATTGACACTATCGATGTCGATGCCCTGGATGTAGAAGATGTCACTCAGGACATACCTTCTGAGGGAACTGAATAGGGGTAACAAGCCAAACAGGGTGGTGAAAAGGCTAAGGACACACAGGAAGCAGCAAAGGAATAGGAAGAGAAGAAGAAGAGGGATGAAGATGAGAAAAAGAAGAAAGAGGAAGAGAAGAGAAAAGAGGAAGAGGACAAATGAAAAGATGAAGAGAAGAAGAAGCAAGAAGATGATATGAAGAAGAAAGAAGAAGAGGATAAGGAAGAAAAGAGGAAGAAGGAAGAGGAAGAGAAGAAGAAGAAGGAAGAGGAAGAGAAGAAGAATAAGGAAGAGGAAGAACAAAAGAAGAAGGAAGAGGAAGCACAGAAGAAGAAGGAAGAGGAAGCAAAGAAGAAGGAAGAAGTAGAGAAGAAAAAGAAAGAAGAGGAAGATAAGAAGAAGATGGAAGAGGAAGAGAAGAAAAAGAGAGAAGAGAAAGAGAAAGAAGAGAAGGAGAGGAAAAAGAAAGAAGAAGCAAACAAGGCAGCTGAAGCAATCCAGAACACACAGATGGAGACTCCTAAGGCAACTGGTAGCCAAGCCAAACCGGCTGATATCTCGAGTCCTATTGATCTCCAATCTACAAGTGAGTCTGAGCTTATGCAGAGTATCAAGGTTGCCCAAGAGTGCCTTGAAATCATTCGTAGGAAAAAGGAACAGGATATAATTCAGGCGGCAGTAGACACCCTTACCGGTTTGATCCTTGGCACTAATCTTCTGGAAACTGAATCATCACTAGCATAGCTCAAACTACTATGTACTGTAGTGGATGATCAGGTGTAGAGCTTGGAAGAAGCAGCTGAGGCCAATGTCAAGAAAGAGCACCAAAAGGCTCTTAATGTTGCTCTAGTGAAAAAGATGAATGAGCTTAGGACTGAACTGCTGAAAGACCAAAAGGACATAAGGAATGCCTTGGATGAGGGAAACTTGCTACTTAGCAAAATCTGTCAACCTCATCTATTCTATGATAATGTGCTAGCCAAGAAGCAAAAGCTTCAAATAGACTTACAGTCCTACTTGGGCACATTTAAGACACCTTATGATTCCTTTGCAGTATATGGGCAAACCGTTCACTGGTTCTAGATCCAGTCAGCCAAGATGGAGCAAGAGATTTGCAAGAGCTTCAACTGGTTTTACTTCCATGACTACAAATTCTTCAGAAGTGTTATCTAAACCTGGATGCCCTGACAGTCACATAGGAACTGAGCACAGTAGATGCCATGGAGGAACAGGTATCCCAGATACAAACACAGAAGGAAGTGGCAACCTCCCTACTTGAGTCCTGGTCTCTATCCATGAAACAATTTTTGTAGGACTATAGATCGGTTTTTGACAAGTATTATTCATTATTGTCATAAACTTTTATATATATATATGGAAACAGGGTTATTCAGCGGTACTTTGTCATTGTTGGCAAAGGGGGAGAAGTATCTAATTTTTGGTTTTAAAATTTTGATCTTCTAACACAGGGGGAGAAGTATCTAGTTTTGAAATTTTGATATATTCTTTGATATATGCTATATGCTCTGATGTCTCAATGATTATGCTCTATATGCAAAATTGCTATACATTGTGTTGATTAAGGGATAGTGTATATGCTTAGGGGGAGCAATTTTGTTAATGGCAAGTTTTTGTTGTAAAACACTTAGATGTCAAAATTTTATTTTCCTAAGTGTTGCCATCAATGCCAAAAGGGGAGATTGTTGGCATTTTTGTTTATTTATGTTGTGATTGTCATCGATGGACACACACTTGTATTGAGATCCCCTTTATATGTATGAGCTTGATCTCAACTGGTATTTGTTCCAACCGGTATGTTGTATACTAGTCTTTAGACTAGTGGTGATTTTGCAGAATGTGTTTCTCGGTCTGAAGTGGCATGTCGACCCCAAGTGGTTCGTAGATCCCAAGTGGTATGAGGGAGAAAAGTGACACAACACATTCTTACCAGTCTTCATTTTTGTCAAACTGACAACTGGTATTTTGTATGAACCAGTAATACTCTGTGATGAGTTACCAATCCACTGATTGTTTGACGGTGCCGACACATTGATGGTGCTTTTTGTGTCATGTTACTGAGTATGTCTAGATTCATTGAACCTAGGAAATTGTATTGTAATCCTATTGGACTGACATGAAATCAGATTCCTTTAAAAGGACATCATGTCTAGGGTTTTAAGTTGTTGTTGAAAGGGTTAATGTCATGCTAGGGTTTAAGGTTGATGTTGAGTTGTTGTAAGAACGATCTTATCAGAGAAGATCAAGTTGTAACTGAGAGAGAGAGATAGAGAAGACTGAATTAATGCTGGAATGCATTAACTGTGAGCAATACTGGATCTAACCAAGTAGTTTGTGCTATTGGATAGATCAAACACTTGTTGATTACTCACATCTTTGACAAGTATGTAGCCCTTAACCAGGTAGGCCTCAAAGCCTTTGTAAAATCCTCTAACAAGGTGGTTCACACTTGTGAATCTAAAATCCTCTAACAAGGTAGTCTTTAATCGGACTTATCTCCTAACAGAGATTGAGATTCCTAACAGGATTTGTTCTGGTGAAGAACATTGTAAGACCTTAACCAGTCTAACCTTAACCGGTTTGGTTTCTATTCTGCAGATAGTGACTTGTGACTTCCATCTCACCGTGGTTTTTCCTAGTTGGGTTTCCATGTCAAATATCTTGTGTTATGGTTGTATTGCTTTTGTGGGTGAATGCTTTATTCACATTTTGGTTTGCATGTGTAGTAACCAGTTTGACTATTAGACTGCTTTACCAGTTTATCTTTAGACTGTGTAAGTGTTTTAGTGCATTGATTTTTGGCATACTAATTCACCCCCCCCCTCTTCGAATTCATCAAGGTTGATGAATGAGGTGTTGAAGGACTTCACAAGTAGGTTTGTGGTAGTGTACTTAGATGACATACTCATCTATAGAAGAACCAAAGAGGAGCACCTTGAACATTTGAGTTTAGTCCTAGAGAGGTTGCATGAAGAAAAGTTGGCAATCAACTTAGAGAAGTGTGACTTTTTGAAGCAAGAGTTAGTCTAATTGGGGTTTGTGGTGTCTAAGGGAACCTTTGAGATGGATCCAAGAAAAATGGAGGCAATCTTGAATTGGCCTGCCCCTAAAACAAGGACTGAAGTTAGTAGTTTCCATGGTTTAGCCCAATTCTATAGAAAGATTGTGAGGAACTTCAGTAGCATATGTGCACCAGTACTTGACACCATAAAAGGAGGCCTTAAAACTAAGTTCAAATGGACTGAACAAGCTGATAAAGCATTCCAATTATTGAAGCAAGAAGTAGCCACAAAACCCACCCTACTCTTACCTACTTTTTACAAACTATTCACATTGGAGTGTGATGCAAGTGGAATTGCAATAGGGGGTGTATTGAGTCAAGAGGGAAGGCCTGTGGCATTTTTTAGTGAGAAGCTTAATGAGGCAAAGAAGAGGTATTCTGCATATGATCTAGAGTTGTATGCACTAGTTCAGTCTCTCAAGAAGTGGAGGCATTACCTACTCCCGAAGGAATTTGTGGTGTTCACAGATAACCAGGCTTTCAGTTACATCAACACTCAAGAGAAGCTTAGCAATAGACATTTGAAGTGGATGGAGTACCTCCAATCCTTTACCTTTACCATCAAGCATAAAAAGGGGCATCTTAACAAGGTGGCCAATGCTTTGAGCCGGAAGTTGTTGACTGTCCAAGAATTACAATTGCAGAGCATAGGGATAGAGGGTTTCAAGGATCTCTATGAAGAAGATGAGGACTTCTCATCAGCCTACAAGGTCTGCAAGGAGTTTGAGAATCATTTTCATGGTGAGTATGTAGATTACACTCTCCAAAATGGTCTCTTTTTCAAAGGCAATCCGTTATGTGTACCTAGAGGATCCATGAGAGAAAATCTCATGCAAGAGAAACACAATGGTAGTCTAAGTGGACAATTTGGAGTCAATAAAACTTTGGATCTAGTACAGAGGTACTACTATTGGCCCAAGTTGCCAAGAGATGTGAGAAAGTATGTGGAGCAATGTGGTGTGTGTCAAAGGGAAAAAGGAGGATCGTGTAATGCAGGCCTCTATCAACCATTACTGGTCCCAAATAGGCCTTGGGAGTGTGTGAGCATGGACTTTGTGGTAGGACTCCCCAAGACAAAGATAGGTATGGATAGCATCTATGTGGTGGTAGACAGATTTTCTAAGATGAGCCATTTCATTCCATGTAGAACTACTCATGATGCTAGCTATATTGCACATCTCTTCTATAAGGAGATTGTAAGGATTCATGGACTCCCATTAAGTATTGTTTCAAATAGGGATAGCAAGTTCATGGGCCATTTTTGGCAAACCTTATGGAGAAGACTAGGAACTAATTTGTCATTTAGCTCAGCTTACCATCCACAAACTGATGGTCAAACTGAAGTCATTAATAGGGTGTTAGGCAACTTGTTGATGTGTCTAACCAAGGAGTATCGGCAGGCATGGGATCTAGTTATTCCACAAGCTGAGTATGCTTACAATGACAGTGTAAATAGGATCACTGGAAGGAGTCCTTTTGAGGTTGTCTATGGCATACATCCAAGAGGGGTGTGTGAACTAAGAGAACTTGGTTCCATGGAGTTAAAGAGTGGGCAAGCAGAGGACTTCACTCAAACCATCAAGGAAGTACAAGAACAGGTCAATAAAGCCATCCTAGAGTCTACTCAAAAACTGAAAGCAAAACTGGATGAAAGAAGGAGAGAGGTTCAGTTCAAGGTGGTTGACTATGTGATGGTCCATTTAAGAAAAGCTAGAATGCAAAGCGGCAAGCCTACTAAGCTACAAATGAAGAGGGTAGGACCTTGTAGAATTCTATCCAAATATGGTGCAAATACCTACAAGGTGGATCTTCCTTCAGATTTGGCTATATCACCAGTCTTCAATGTTGCTGATCTGATACTATACAAGGGTGAAATAGCAGGGCAAAATGAGAATCAAGCCAAGGTACTGCAGGACCTGGATGTGAATGCTTTACCTCAAGTGAAGCAACCCAAAGTAGAGGAGATCTTGGAGTCAAGGGTGAAGAAGTCTACTAGACACCAGGTCTACATGGAACACTTGGTAAAATGGGAAGGTCAACCTAAGTCTGAAGCCATTTGGGTTGAAGAGGGCAGGTTCAAGAAACTTGGTATTGACCTGGCTCTCATCTCTCCCCTAGTTCCTTAATTCTATGCAGAGGGGGAGTATGGTGTAGGAGCACCTTTCTAAGGTCTTTCCCCATGTGACCTTTGTTGGAATTTTTCTTCTTTAAGAAGCCATGTAAATGTAATAAGAGCTAAGAGCTCATTGGTTTTGTTTAGGTCCTAGGTTCATAAGTCTAGGTTGAGTTTTCTTGTGCAGTAGAAGGTAGGTGTGCCTTTGATGTGTTTGGGATCCTTTTGACATGGTTGTGTTCATAGGATAGCCCAAGGTAGTCTCAAAAGCCAAGAAAAGGAACATTGTAGAAGTTGCTCAAAAGTTGTAAAAAGCTGCATGACAACTTTTCAAAGTTGTCATGCAACTTTTCCTCCAAATAGGTGATAACCTTAGTTTGGCATTAGGAACCCTAATCAAGGCACACAAGTCGAGGAAGAGACACTATAAGATGTTGCAAACCTTAAAATGAGGGGTTGGATGTCAGATTGTATGGCCAAGAGAAAAGACCTTGACTGTGACTGTATTTTTGTTGCCAGTCGGCACAAATGAAGCATTAACAGGTTGATAATGGATTGTTTTATGAACTAAACGGTGTTGACAGTCTTACATTGTGTTTATACTTTCATTTTGAGCACTTAGGGTAGTGTTTTGTGTAGGTTTTTGTGTGTTTGTAATTATTTTGTGAAGTACTCTATCACTGTCCAGTTTTAGACTGTTTTGTGTAATGGATTAATAACTCCTATCCCCATTGTGGAGACACCATGAAACCATGGGGAATAGGAGTGAAAACCTTGTATAGTATTCCAGAGAAAGCAAGGCCCTTGAAGATGCAGGAAAGTCTTTCAAAGACCCACTCCTAGGCAAGTCTAGACTGTTCCTGGGTAGGAAGGGTTGATGTTGCAAAGGTCCATGAGAGCAAGGTAGGACAAGGAGGGAGGCACCCTTTTGTGGAGGTGTAGAGGGGTGTGTGAAGAACCATTGGTGAGAAGGAGGAGCTTCCACCAATCTAGATAAGGTGGCAAAGATAAATAACCATCACTGTGGCCCAGGCAGGCCTTAAAACCCTTGTAAAAACCCTCAAAAACCCCAAAATTCACCTAGGGCAGTGTACGGATAGTTGGAGGCCCAAAACTAGGAAAATATTTGAGCCCTTGCCAAATGATTAGTAGTCCTTTTGGGAAGTTTCACAAGTTTTTGCATCGTTTGCAAGAGGGAGCCCTAAAAGTCCAAAATGGAGGCCTAATTGGGCACATTCCTTGTAGCCCTATTTTGTAGGAAAAAAAAACAAAATAGTGAGATCAGTAATGAAATGGAAGGTTAAAACCTCTTGGGGGAACATGAATGGATGGATAACCATGTCAGAGACCTATCCTAACCTTGCTAGGACCTAAGAAGGTGAAGGAGGAGCTAAACCCTTATTATCCTATGTGAGGGTTTTTGATGCTTGAGAGTAGATGTGACTTAGGGAGGAAAATAATAGATTGTTGGCAGGTGGATTGGGCAAGGTCAAGGGATTACACAAACAAGGGAAGTCCTAGAGACCCTAGGGTGTGGTTGAAACACTTGGTGATCCAAGGAGAGGATCAAGGAGCATAGACTAGGCTAGTCTATCCCATTCCCATTCCCATCAACTAGCCATTTGACCAAATTTATTGCAAACAAAATAGTTACCATTGAATTTATGAGCACTAGGCTGCCTTACCAGATACTTTCTTTATTTGTTCCTGTTGTGTTGATTTGGAGCTTTCACCCTTCTGAAATCCAAGAATTTTTGTATCATTGGGATTCTTCTAACTTGTAAGCATCTCATCTTGATGCAGGAGCATCCCTGGTTCATTGCAATATTGCATCAACCAAACACATTTTCCTTTCTATTTTTCTTTCTATTGCAGTTTTAGTTTTCCTTTCTTTGTGTCCTAGTTTTGGCTCACCTGATCCTATCAAGTTGGATTCTACTTGAAGACTTGATCATCTTTCTTGCTTCTAGACCATATTGGATTTGGATCATTTTTCTGCAAGATATCGCTACCGGTTTTCATGACAGTTTCCTGTTACCAGTTGTTCCTTTGTTACCGGTTGCCTGGACCTATTCTGGTGATCTACCAAAACCCATTTGGAAGCTTGCAGAGCCTTGGGTGTTGATTTTGATGTTTGTTGGTGTGTGTTCAACCTTTTCTCACAATCTACGTTTCATCCTTTGGATTTTTCGGAGGAATCTCTTGGCAGAGGCCGACCTTGTTTTTTTCATGTTAGGTCTTGTTCTTCGGGTTTTGATCCCTTTTGGGCCGAATGGATCCTTTGGATCGATATATATATATATATATATATTTATAATTACGCATTAGAATGAAATCAATCAGATAATGAGGTAACTATAATGTGCATAGAAGATAGATCTTAAGATTCAAGGTTGCTATTGTGACCTATTCTACTAGGCATGTGAGTCGGTATGTTGTAACCTAGTTGTTAACAATTGGATGTAATCAAATTTCATATAATAAAATATTCTATTATGCATTGCCTCCATAATATCTTTGTGTTTTCATTGTGTTTACTCTTGCTGACCAATCCAAATTGATCTCTTTGAGGTCCCTCCTTGCCGGTGACTTCTTCAAGTGGTATCAGAGTGAAGTTTCATTCTGGAGGTTGTGTGTCCTAAAATTTTGTTGTAGGGTGGCAGATTGCGGATTTGACCTACAGCTGTAGAGGACTAGTGTAAATGATGGCATGAAGAGGAGCTAGGAATGGTGGAGCACATGGGAATGCATAACCTACTGTGACGAAGATGTTGCAAGGTATAGCTGCTTAGTTAGAAGCCGTGGAGACAACCTAGAGAAGAGGTCGACATATTGAAGATTTAAGTGAAGATGAAAGAGAAGAAGCCCTGACAAAACAAGCAAACCTATCGGCGGTTGATCCGGATGAGGAAAGGTTTTTGAGGGTTTTGAGTAGGGCGAATACTAAACCTCATTTTACCCCATTGGAATATGATGGGAAGTTAGATTCAGATGAATTGATGGATTGGATCTCAAATATGGAGAAGTATTTTGATTTTGAAAACACTGCAAAGGAGAGGAAGGTGAAATATGCCTGTACCTAGTTGAAAGGTCATGCGTCTCTTTGGTGGCAGCATTTGCAAGTTGATAGACAGGGAAGAGGTAAAGAGAACATTAATCCATGGGATTGGATGATTGCTAAGTTGAAGTCAACTTTTCTGCCGATGAATTATCAAGTGGATTTGTTTCGGAAGTTGAATGTGAGACAAAAGGAATCTAGAATGAAGTAGTACACCGAAGCATTTTACAAGTTGAATATCAGATCCAAACATGTTGATGATGAAGTTGAACAAGTTGAAAGATATTTGAATGGATCGCAGATGTCTATACAAGATGAATTGAGTATAATCAAATTGGAGAGTGTTGAAGAGGCTTACAAGTATGCCCTAAAGGCAGAAGAAAAGTTAAACAAAAGACATGAGCAGAGATAGAGAGGTAGAGGTGGAAGGTTCACTAGAGGACGATTTCAAGGAGGAAGACGATATATCGAAGAAAGAGGAACTAGTACAAATTAGAGCAAGGACAAGGAAGTGAACAAAGAAGGAATTCATATCTGAAGGATGATAGAAATTTCCACCAGAGGACAAAACCGGATGGTTACCGGAATGAGAATTTAGGATGACAAGACAAGAGGAAATTTAGAGGAACCTTCTTTAAGTGTGGAGGAGAAGGACATTTGTTAGGTCCCGGAGACAACTGAGAGGGGGGGGGGGTGAATCAGTTGTCAAATAAATTCAAACCAAAAACAACTTAACCAACTTAATGCTTAATACCGGTAAACTAGTTCAATATGTCGGTGGATAGTTTTAACAGTTAATTGCTATATAGGTAAAGATTAGTGTATGAAACATAAAGACAAATTCATCCACAACACATAACACCAATATTTGTACGTGGAAACCCTGTAAGGGGAAAAACCATGGTGGGAAACCTTACCCACAATTAGATGATACTATTGCAGATAGTAAGTGTACATAAATGGGGTCTACACATGCAGAAAGGCCAAGGGCCTAGAGCTCACTGCTCAATCAAAAAATGGGAGTCACACTAACTATAGTTGGATGGTTAAATCCAATAAGAATGTACTGCACAAAATAGCATCTTCATATGCTGGATTCAGTACTGGTGTAGTTCTGATTGTCTTCACAAAAACCCTCATTCAATCTTCAAATGATGTCTGCATGTATAGATCTTCTTATTCTCGCATATACCTTCACACAATCCTTTTTTGCATTCCACATTTGATCTTACAAATAAGATCTTATATTTATACCATAACCTAAGACCAATTTTAGTAGGTCGGGTCTATAAGATATTTACAATAAAAGCATTTTACAAATGAAACAATATCCGATGCAATAACCAATTGAACATGTCGGCTTAATGCATTTACAACAATAGTTAATCATCTCCAAAGCATTTCATTTTGATCTAGAAAAGATAAAGCTACTGGTGTATACCCTAGACTTATTTGCCGGTAATAGCAAATATGCAAATGTGAATATACCAATAACCAATTCTCCAAAACAAGATGTCAAAATGATGTTTTCGACATTACCAAGTGTTTTCCACACCATTCCAAGTGTCGGTGATCATTATATCCTACTGATGTACCATATACTAGTGACTGTGCAAAAGTCACTTGCTTGCCGGTGAATGTTGCTAGATCTCCAAAGTGCTAGAGTTTTAGTAGGTGTTGACATCAATGACAAAACCATACCAAAATACCAACAACATTATGCTTCCAAATGTAAGAATACAGAAATTGCCAGAAGAGTAGTAGTGATGGAAGAAAACCCCACTAGATTAGACAATAAACTGAAAGATGGAGAGTTGTTGATGATGAGGAGAGATTTGTGTCATACCGGAGGAGATGAAGAGCCCTTGCAGAGGAAGAATCTGTTCAAAACTAGATGTAAGGCCTCTGGTAAGTGTTGTAAAGTTTTTATTGATATTGGTAGTTCAGATAATCTTATATCAGAAGAGATGGTGAATAAGTTGAAATTGGAGAGGTTGAAACACCATAAGCCTTATCAAATAGCATGGATTCAGGATGAACATAAGTTGTTAGTAAGTGAACAATGTTGGGTGAAATTGAAAATTGGGAATTATCATGATGAAGTCTTGTGTGATATTATACCTATGGATATTTGTCATCTTTTGTTGGGCAGACCTTGGGAATTTCATAGATAGGAAGTACATGATGGGAGAAAGAATACATACACTATTGTGACCAATGGGATGAAGCAAACCTTGTTGCCTTTGGAGGAACCTTTGAAAAATGAAGTCTGTATGAATGCTAGAATTTGTTTAGTAGATTGAAGGAAATTCATGGATGGACTGAGACATGAGAATTTGTGATTTGCCTTAACTCCTAAGCAGACTGAGAGATTGGAACCAAAAGGAGAACACTTGGAAGAGATAAGAGATTTGCTGATGGAATATGAGGACATCATTTTAGATAATGTACCTAATGGATTGCCACCTATGAGAAGTATTAGTGATTTCATGGACTTGGTTCCCGAAGTTAGTTTTGCTAACAAAGTTGCACATCGGTTGACACTAGTAGAGAATGAAGAACTGAATAGACAAGTGCAGGAATTGTTGAAGAAATGTTTGATCAGGGAAAGTCTAAGCCCTTATGCAGTACCAACACTATTAGCACCTAAGAAGAATGGAGAATGGAGAATGTGTATCGATTCCAGAGCAATAAACAAGATCATAGTGAAATGCCAGTTTCCTTTGCATAGAATGGATGACATAATGGACTGTTTGAGTGGAGTTGTATACTTTTTAAAGATAGATTTGAAGAGTGGATATCATAAGATCAAGATCAAAGAAGGTGATGAGTGAAAGAAAACATTTAAGACAAATGAGTATGAATGGTTGGTGATGCCTTTTGGATTGACTAATGCACCAAGTACTTTCATGAGGCTGATGAATGAGGTATTGAAGAAATTCTTGGGTAAGTTTGTTATTGTGTATTTGAATGACATTCTGATTTTCAGTAAGACAAAAGAGGAACATTTGTTGCAGTTAAGACAAGCTTTGTAGAGGTTAAGAGAGTAGAAGTTGCTGATCAATATCAAGAGGTGTACTTTCATGAAGGATGAATTAGTCTATTTAGGATTTGTGATACCTTAGGATGGTTTGAAGATGGACCCTGAGAAAGTGAAAGCAATTGTTGAATGGCCTACATCGGAAAGTATTCGAGAGGTCAGATCATTTCATGGATTGGCTAGTTTTTACCAAAAGTTTATTAGAAATTTCAGTTCAGTTTGTAATTTTATGACTGAGGCCATGAGAGGAGATCAGAAGGAATTCAAGTGGACCACCAGAGAAAACAAATTTTTTGAATTGTTGAAGCAGAAAGTGACTAAGAAGCTTGTGTTAGCTTTACTGGATTTCAATAAAGTATTTCAAGTGGATTGTGATGCAAGTGGAATAACAATAGGAGCAGTCTTGAGTCAAGAAGGAAGAGCACTGTCTTATTTAGGTGAGAAATTGAATGATGGCTAGAGGATATATTTAGTGTATGATCAAGAGTTTTATGCCATAGTTCAAGCCATGAAGAAGTGGAGACATTACTTGTTGCCTAAGGAGTTTGTGTTGTATACAGATCATCAAGCCTTGTTGTATTTGAATAGTTAGAGTAAGTTGAATAAGAGAAATATGAGATGGGTAGAATTCTTGCAGAGTTACACCTTTGTGTTGAAGCATTGAAGTGGGAAATCTAACAAATTTGCTAATGCATTGAGTAGGAGAAGGAATTTGCTGACAGAGATGAGACTGACACTATTCGGATTTGAATATTTGAAGACCTTGTATGATGAAGACTCAGATTTTGTAGAACCTTGGAAAGCATGTAGAGAACTGGTTATGGTAGACAAAAGAAAATGGTTGGATTATTTCATTCAGGATGGGATGTTATTCAGAGGAGTTCAGTTGTGCATACCTAAGAGTTCTATGAGAGAGAATCTGATAAAAGAGAAACACAAAATGGTGTAGGAGCACCTCATGACTAAGATAATAAGAGAAATAAAGGCTAAAGAACACACATGAGAATGTGACCTTTCAACCTAAGTAATAGGGTATTCTTGTTTGTTTGATGTTTGATTTATCTGTAATAAACCCCACCTTGTTACCCAATGACATGGATTTGGCAAATTGATAAGCCACCATGGGCATATGGGCCTAGGTGTATTTGGTTTAGTATTTTTATAAGTGTTCATGTGTTGGAGATTTCTTAGAAAGGTTTAGGACATGTTGAAGCACCTCTAGGTAGTCGGATTTAACATATGTCAAAAGTTGCTCAAACTTGACAACTTTGTTGAAAACTTTTAATGACAACTTTTGGTTGCAAATAGCAACTTCTTTCCAACGGTCATCTTGGTTCAAAGGGTGGTCAATAAGAATTGAGGGAGGTATAAATTTTCATCCTCAATCACCATTGGAAAGAGAGAATGAAGGGAGAATGACTTTGTAAACTTTGGCATCATTGAAGTAATAGATTTCTGAGAATTTCCTGCAATTTTGTTATTCTTCATGGTATACCATACTGTATGATCATTTTTGAATTAGGAAACTAGTCATATATGTTAGAGTGGCCAATCACCTTTCACATGCATCAAGTCTAAGGTCCTAATTTGCCAAGACAAGGAAGAAGTCGGTAAATTTCTGGAAGTAGTCTAGATTTGATAGTTTTTCGTAGGGTTTTGCAAAGAAATAGCCTTACCTTGCTGATCCTTCATTGGTGGTTCACAGATTTGAAGGGGATAAAAGTATGGCCAATTTATTTTATGATTTTAAAGGCCTTTTATAGGTTAGGACTAGTTGGATGCAAGGGTTTGACGCATTAAGGTGGGCAACTCCATGTGGCCACCGACAAGTGTAAGAAAAAAGGTCTCACATCAGGGGTTAAAGGTCTGATCATGGCCTAAGACTTAGGAATTGGTGTCTTTGAAATGGCTTAAGAGTATCCCTTGAGTTTTTTTGGTGATTTAAGGTGTGTGTCTACACACTCCTTTGTAAAATAGGCCTAATTGGGCTATATCGGTCTCCTAACAAAGTAGGGTTTGGATTCTTGTGTTCCCTACCAGTAAGAACTCTTAGGTTATGTTTTGTAACTCCAAGAAGGGTATCCAAACCTAGGATTTTTTGTCTAGTCTTTTGGAGACATAAAGATTTAAGTGTAGAAAACTAGTCTAGCAGAGCTACTAGGTTTTGTAGACCTTGTTACACCAGTTATCCAAACCGGTAGAGGGAACCTGAATTCGGTGATTGAAGGGGGTCTCCCTAACCTAGAGGACTTCTAATAAAACCTTAAATAGCCATTGTTGCATTGGAGAAGGGACCAAACCATTGCTGACCATAGAGACTTTGTACTAGTAAATGAAAGAGACCTTGTACTGGTAGTCTTCTATTTTAGAGAAAGGGATGTGGGACTTGTCAAACTGATGTTCCTTAACCCCTAGACTGTTGTGTGATTTCTAGGGTCCTTGGTTTGTTCTTGGATTAGGGGAACCTATCCTATACTAGCACTGAGACCTCTACATTAGTTTTAGTATTAGAGTGAAGGAGGAATCCTTTTGGGAAGAAGAATAGTGCATGTCAACAAAAGAATCAAAGGGTGAGGCTAGAAGAATGCCTTTGAAGATGACAAATGTGGAACCTACCAAGATGGTGCAAGAGAACAAAGAAGAAAATGATCAGCTTAGAAGATTGATTGAGAACTTGGAAGGTAGGTTGGAGAGAGGAATTGATGGCTCAGAGGAAGTGGGAGAAGAGGAGAACCCACAAGGGCAGGAAGAAGAGGAAGTTCCTAGAGAGCATAGGTACCTGATCAATGCCTTGAATTCTATGGAGAGGAGAACCATGGACCAGAAATCAAACCTTCTTATTTTAAGTGGGAAGATGGGATGTCGATGGAGTGATGGACTGGATAGATTCCTTGAACAATTTTTTTGAATGTGAAGACATTGCTGATAACCAAAAGATGAAGGTTGCCAAGTCAAAAATGTAGGGAGCAACCTTGACATGGTGGAATTTTGTGCAAGGAGAAAGAGTGAAAGAGGGAAGAGGAATGATCACCTCTTGGAAAAGGATGATTATAGAGATCAAGGGAGTATATGTACCAAAAGACTATGAAGTCCAATTACACAAGAGAAGGTAGAATCTTAGACAGAAAGATATGGATGTGTGTACCTATACTGAATAATTTTAGAAATTGAGTATAAAGTCTAAGAAGGTTGAAGATGAAAGTGAAAGAGTGGCAAGATATATAAACAACCTAAGGTGGAACATACAAGAAGAGTTGAACCTCCTGTGCCCTGACACTATTCATAGATGCTATCTGTAGACACCCAAAAATGGTCAACGCTTGCAAGGTCATACTTTAACATTTGCGCATTGCCTCATTTTAGGTTTTTGCATCGCATTAACATTTCTCTTATGTCACGCACTTGGTCTTTATCATTTGCGAACATCGAGTCATTCTTCTATATTCTTCAATCATCTCATCCTTGAATTTGGTCTTGTCGACAACAATATTCAGTCATGATTTTGATCGATTTTACCCTGTCGCATCAATGTGCGTATTCATTTGTCATCATTTTGGACATCGTCAATCCTAATTAGGGTTTTGTCCTGTTTTCAATCTTATCATTTGGTGATCGGTTTATCAATCTTGTCGATTTATCATCAATCCTTCAATCTTGTCATTTTGCGATTGATTTGTCATCGATCGTGGTCATGTCTAATCTTGTCATCTTGCAATCTATTTTGTCAATTTTGTCATTTTTCAACCGATTTGTCATCGATCGTTATTTGTCTCAATTGTGTCAATTTGGATCAATTTGTCATTGTTCCTCGTCAATTGGCGCATCTATCAATCAAATCATTTTGTCGCATTGGTCATTTATCAAATCAAAACATGATCAAGTCAATTATAGACCTAATTATCATCCTCGCATTTCTAATTCGTCTTCTAGGGTTTCATGATTCAATCATTTAACCTAATGTGTCATTTCTTCCTTTAGGATTACTAAATTATTTATTAATCCTAAGTTTTCTCATTACAATTAAATATTCATTTAATTGGCTAATTATTCCTCTTTGTGAGTGAATTAATTAATAAATGAAAAATTATTGATTAATTCATTAATTTCTAATTTCCTATTTTCATTATTTTCTAATTTCCTAATTTCTTAATTCTTAAATTCAATTTTCTCCTATTTCTTTCCTAAATTTATGGCAATGACATAGAAATTTGTCATAAAATGTCATAAATTGTCATAAAATTCTTGACATAGAAATGTGTCATAGGGTTTGTCATAAAATGTCATAAATTCTTGACATAGTAATTTGTCATGAATTGTCATAAGCCTTGCATAGCAATTTGTCATAGATATGTCATAATTTTGCTATTATTGATTTGAATTTCTATTCAAATCTCTTTCATGCTAATTTGCTCATTTATCCAATTCTTCTATAAATTGGATGTTTTCTTCAATCAAATCCCTTCGAATCCTTCATGAATCCTGAATTTTCTATGAAACTACCGAACTTATGCTTCTAGTACTCTTGAATTTTTCATCCAATCTTGCTTTCAATTGTGTGTGCACTTATAGGTGAGATCCACAAACCCATTGAAGAGGAAAGAACAACAATGGAGCCGCATGGAAGGAGTATTCAATTCTACGTCTGGTTTGCATAATTTTCATTTTTGAATGCTTTGTTTTCATACCTCCATTGAATGTGCTTTGGAATTAGGTTCATTTCAATGAGTGTTCTTATGATTAAGTTATCATGTCTTGCATTTTGATTGATCTACTTATCTTGTGATGATTCCTAATTTCTATGCTACATTAATTGGTGAACTCGACGTGAATACTAACCTTCTAACTATCTTACTGTGTTTTGGAGTGCTTCTCAGCTGATTTGCAGGTCAAAAACTCAAAAACAGGGCCGTGCAGGGTATTCTGGTCACTTCTGCACCTGTGTTAAGCATCTTGCGCTTGTGTTGAAGAGTCTTGCGCCTGTGTCAAGACATTCTATGCTTGTGTTTGACAACTTGCGCCTGTGTCATGACTTCTGCGCCTGTGTAAAGTCCAGATCAGAGGGTAAAAAAAATGCAGTTTCTTTGAAATTTTTGATGTTTTTGCATTCTGTTGTCTGTGTTTTGGATTTTGGTACTGATTATTTGTGCAGGATCTTGGCATATGCATGACAAAGACTACAAATCAAACTACTAACATGTGTTATGCAGATTCGATGGTCAAAGACAACAAATCAAACTTTTGACATGTGTTTTGCAGGTTGCCTTGGAGAAACAACCAAATTGTGTGTTTGAGATTTTTAATTAGGCACTTAGTGATTTATAAGTAGGTTGAAATGAACCCTTGTTTGCTTTGTTTGTTAAGTATGACATTGGAGTAGGAGAGTATGCTCTCATCCTTCATAGGGTGATCAGAAATCCAGATCTTTGGTACCATACTTGTCTTGGTGATTGTTTGTCTCCATTAGAGGGCCTGCCTTCCCGACCACTTTGCTTTAGCAAGCAAGTGATAATCGTGAGAAGGGAATGACCCAAAGTGAGTACGGCTAGAATTCCTTGGCATTCTAACTCACTATAAAAAAATACCTGATGGGCGAAAGCTTTGAAGGAAGTGTTACGTGGGAATTGCAGTTACTTGGGAAGTGATGACCTTTGGACTCTTTCTCATATCAACATCTAAGTAGGGCCTCTTGGTCTAAATCGTGCTTGCGCGACTACATTTGTTGGTATCTTGATGGGCTTAATGTCTCAATCATGCTTGCATGACATCAAGGAGTAATGCTTAACAGAAATCCTTACTACATACCTTGTTTTTAGAGGCCAAAAACCCTTCTAGTTGCTTGAGAAGGACAAGTTCGGATACTTGGAAGAGATACTAAGTTCGCCATGGGGAGATTTCCATGGGGACTGATGCTTGGCTGCCCTGAGAAGTGAGTGTCGTGGAGGGGAGCCCGTGGGGTCAAGCATCTATGTATTCTCCTTGAATCCCATAATGAGTCTACCTCTCAAGTACCTAATGTCCTTGCCTACCATAAGAAATGTGGAAATGAGCATGATTGTCTTGAGTCTAAGTCGTAACATCTTGTATTCTTTGATTGTCAAAAGTTGAATGTTATCCCATTTCAAAAGCAAAACACATTGATCAAAACAAGATCAAACACCAAAGACATTCATCCAACAAAAATTCAACAAGATTCAAAGATCATATTCCTAAAGCATGGTTGTCCAACATTGGTCAAAAACTTGTCTCAACTCTTATGTCACTTGCATTTAGGTTCATCCTAGGTTGCATTTTGCAAAGTCATTGTCAAGTATCAAGGTTAGGTTTCACCTAAGTCATACTTCTTTTGCATATCAATAGAAGTCATACATTTGCATATGTCCTCTTGCATAAGAGTAATATCATTTCATAATTAAACCTTAGATTTCATCTTAGGGTGACATTGTCATACATTTGCATTTGCGTATCCCTAAGTCTCTTCATTAAGCCTAAGTAATTGTCATATCATATTAAGATCATTTGCATATTAATTATCCTTTCGCATATAGTCTCAAAACCTAGGTCTTGTCATACTTGAGCAATCCAAATCTTTGATAAACCCCAAGTCATTGTTAAGAAGTCTAGACCTCATCAAGTCTTTTGTCCTTTTTGTCATCAATATCATTTCATCAAACCTAGCTTAGTATCCAAGCATATAGGTGAGACATTGTCAATTTGTCCTTCTGTCACTCGGTCCTTTTGTCCTTTGAGGTCTAGGTATCATTTCAATTTCCTAAGGGTCTCTTTTAGATTTGCATTCATAAGTTTATCAAGATCTTCAAAAACAACCAAAAACATAGATTGCATTTTCATATATTTAGTTTGCATTTAGTTGCATATCATATATTATCCTTGAAAAATTCCAAAAATATTGCATTTGCATAAGTGACATGCCAGTTGAGACAAGATCAAGATCTAAGAAGATGGGAGAACCAATGTATCAACCCATGGATAACATAGCAAATTCGCAATTTCAAACTAGCCAACCAGTGCAAGTTGAAGCGTCATCAAACACATCTCTACCACCATATGGAATGGTACAACTTGGACCACCACCATTATATGAACCAGTGTTTGTACCTATGAAACCAGGACAGGGGAGTGTCCCACCAACTCCAAGAGGAAGTGCCCCCTTTAATTGGAATCAACCAAACTTGCAACATGATATTCAAACTCAAACCTTATATGAAGAACAAACTCTTTCGCAAGGATTTGGGTCAGATCAAGGCATCCAACAAGAAGTGAATCCGAATATCCAACCAGACTCTTCATCTGATTCCGATGATTCAAATGATATTGACATGTTCCTTCAAGATCCAAAAGTAACAAAAAAAATGGATAAATTCTTGAATAAGGTCTTTAAGATGTTTCCGCAGAAGTACCTTAACATGGTAAGTAATGTGGCTTCCTCAAATGATCAAATTAATGTGCAAACACAACAAGGTAGCGGGCCACTAAGTTTTTCCTCACATCCAAATGAAGAAAATGTACAACAAGCAACTCAACCTACCTTGATGAGTAAACGTGCTTTAAAGGAATTGACAGTGACTATTCCTCAAAAGTCACCATTTGAAACGATAAATAATCCATTATTTAATACAACGCCTATAATGCAAGATCAAATGAAAACCCAGCAAATATCGACAATGGTTCCTCAACAAGAAGTGGTTCCTCATATGCATAAAATTGGATCAACATCTAAGATACAAGAACATTTCACAACTGGAATGCCTAATGTCAAAAATGTCCAAAGCAATTCCATGATGCAAAAAAGTTCTTATGTATCTTTGTCAAACACTATTGCGACAGATCCTTCAATAATGGCGACACAAAGAACTATGGATAGTGGTTTGCACCACCAGCAATTGTTGCAACAATTGAGCAATATACAAAAGGTTCAATCAAATGTACAAACAAATGATATGCGACAACAACCATATGGCAGTCGACAACAAATCGCAGTGCCTTCGGCACCATTACAAGTCAACACAAACTTGCAACCATCACAGGGGATTGGACAAGCAATACAGCAAGTTAATGCAAGTGCTATACCCCATCCTAAGGAGAAGCAACAAAAACCATCTAAACAAAGTTTTTTACAAATGATGGGATATACACCGCGACAACAATTGGCACAAAGTCAACAACTTCCGAGTCGTCAGCACCAACAACATGTGCCACAATATGTGCCAAGGCAAACAAGTTATCCTACTTTACAACCGCAATTGGTGCCTATGCAATATCAGCAGCCTACTCAATTGCAATATCAACCTAGGCTCCAAGGGGCACAACAACAAGGTCAAGGCATAGCACAACCGCAACAACAAGAGAAGTACCAAGAACTTTATGTGCAGGAGACACCAAAAACGACTCTTGCAGAATATCAACAACCGATCGGAAATGCGATATATCAACAAAGAATACCAACTGGGATTAATGATGGACCTCTAAAATCTGATACAATTGCACAACAACTTGAGATGTTGCAATGAAAGGTTGATGCATTAGAAATTAAAGGAACAAAGAAATTGTATATAGATCAAGATTTATGTCCTAATCCATTTGACAAGAGTATATACATGCCTCCATTCCCTAAGCATTTTGAGGCACCCAACTTTGAAAAATATAGAGGGAATGGCAATCCAAAGGATCATATTCGAGCATTTTACGCGGCGTGCATGGAAGTAAGCTATGAGGAGACATATTTAATGCGATTATTTGCACGAAGTCTTGCTGGACAGGGCATGGATTGGTATTCACATTTGCCAGGAAATATAAAGACTTGGTCAGAACTGGCACAAAAGTTTATATCTCATTTCGCGTTCAATATCGATAGTGACATGACTATGTCGGATTTATGTAATACTAACCAGAAACAAGGTGAACCATTAGTGACTTTCTTGCAACACTGGCGAAGCTTGTATAGTCGTTCTTCTCTCGATATACCTGAAGAACAGCAAGTGAATCTATTTATCCAGAATCTGGTCCCAGAAATGATGTATGAGCTAAAATTAAAAAGTCCTAGTACTATAGAAAAACTCATTAAGAAAGGAATGAGTATTGAAACAGCTCTTGTAGCTAAAGGAATTATCAAGCTCAGTAAGGACAATGACAATACAAATTCTTCAGGGGACAGAAACAGATTTTGGTATAAGAACAAGAATGTCACTAATGATGGTGTTGTTGATGCGAGAGTAGTAAATGCTAATCAACCCCCATTCACAATCAAGAAGTTGAGTGTTCCTAATATGTCGACTATGGAACAAAATCAAGCACCCAGGAACAATGTTGCTCAACAGCCACAGTATCAACAGCATGCTCAATAGCCGCAGTATCAACAGCATGCTCAACAGTCGCAATATCAACCGCATGCTCAACAGCCACAATATAATCAACAACAGGCTCCACAACAGCATGCTCAACAATATAATCAACAGCAAGGCCAACAACAAAATCAACAACGCAGACCCTTCTGCTCACGGGATGGGCCTCCTCGATAATTTACACCATTGGGAGAGCCTATCGAATCAGTCATGAAGCAATTAATACAAGCAAAATTTATCAAGCTACCAGATATTAAGGTAGAACCAGCGGTAAAGCCGCATTGGTGGAATGATAATGCGTACTATGAATACCATCGGTCTAAAGGACATAAAACTGCTTCATGTTTTCAATTAAAACATATGATTCAAGATTTATTGGAACAAGGAGTAATTGAGATAGATCCAACCCATCTGACCTCAAATACTGATCATACTATTTTTAAAACTCCTTTGCTTGATCATGACAAGGGTAAAGCGTCTTCTTCCAATTCTGCTCAAATGGCTAGTTATGCAAATACCGGTTATCACAATGTCATTAATTGTTTTCATGCATCAAATGAGTATGTGTCCACCTTGCGAATAAAAGAACAAGATCCTTCTTGTGCCATCACCACTCATCGGTCTAAAATCATCTTGAAAGGAGCTCCTGCCGCTCCTCCCAAACCAACTCTTGCAAGTCGGTATAATCTTTTGGATCATCTAGGGAAAACACCTGCACAAATATCCATTCTAGAGTTATTGAAAATGTCTCCCATGCATCGTGCAGTCCTAGATAAAGCCTTGACTGAGTCCACTGTCCCGACAGATATTGATGTTGACCAATTTCAAGCGTGGATTGGACATTTAGCCATTTCCCAAAGTGTCGCATTTTCTGATAGTGATATCTCACCTGACAAGCTTCCCCATAATGACCCTTTGCACCTAGAAGTCTTTGTCCACAATTGCAAAATCCGGCGAGTCCTGATAGATGGCGTAGCAGGTCTCAATATCTGCACCTTAAGAGTGGTCATTGGCCTCGGATATTCAGAAAATGACATAGATGCTTCCAAAAGGATAACAATCAAAGCCTATGATGATGCTGAACGCCCATCCAAAGGGATAATTGTCTTGCCCATCAGAGTTGGTCCAGTGATGGAAAACACTTCCCTACAAGTCCTAGACCTTGATCTCCCTTATAATATGATCCTTGGCCGCCCATGGATCCATGCCATGAAAGCAGTTCCATCCACTTATCATCAATGTCTCAAATATCCTTACAACGGAACTGAGATAACCATTCCAGGAGATCCTAATCCGTTCCAGTTCTGTGCTACCATAAAAGATACTCCTCAGCGGCAAATACCAGTCAATACAGAAGCCAAATCAGACAGTTATGTGGATCCCAATGCATTGTTGGATGCTGTCAAAGGAAAACTGAAGATACAAGACCAAGGGTGTGGAGAATATTCAATGGACCAAACATTTCTCATTGGGAATTTGCCGATGTCTCCAAAGTCATATGGAAAACCGCATTTATTGCAAAAGGAACCCAAGGTCGTTATTCAATATCAGCCTCCCACTACATTTGCAAGATGGGGAGAACTTGACAAAGAAACTATAAATGATGATGCCATAGATTGGCTCTATAAGGATCCAACTGAAACTCCACCTGTCAAGTTGCCAGTGGAATTATATGGCAAAGGATTTACTATGCTGCAGAAGAAAGGATATGATGGCTGCAGTGGCTTAGGCTTGAAAAACAATGGAAGGCTAGAACCCATTATACCTGAGAGGCGACCCCCAACTTTAGGATTAGGCTTTGTACCATTACGAATTGGATCCACATCTACCAAAAGGTCCACGTGTCGAAAAGGGCGTGATTCTGATGATGAAATAACACCTAAGGTTACCCAACCTGAGACTGATTCTAATGACTGGGAGTGGAGTTATTTTTCTTCTAGCTCCTATGCCCTCGACAATATCTTCATTGACCCTGATCACTTGCCTATGGAGGATAAACATGAAATAACTCCTCTTCCTAAAACCTGTCCTCATGCTTGGATCGAGTCATTTTGGGATCCCAGCTCCGAATCTGATACAAGCAGTTCGGATAGTGACACCACAGACATTCATATTTTTACCATATCAGCCCATTCTATCCTTACAATCGATGATGACATGCCCCTTATATATCCCCAACTTATCCAATATGACCAACAAGAATCGCTCACGTTGGACTGTTTTCAGAATGACGAAGCAATTGCAGAGTTCCTGGGACTACGGGAAGGTATACCACAAGGCGACCATAAGGCAGGCTTTGCTATTGATCTGGATTCAACGGCATATTTTGGGGAGTCAACTCCCTCTTCCAGTCATGAAAAAGAAAAAGAAAAGGAAAAAAATCAAAAGAATAGATCTTTGAGTGAAAACCGTAAGGCGCTCTCTGATCGTACAAAAGTAAAAATAAAAGACGTACCTGTGGGTGAAAACCTTTCTGAGGCACCCAAAGGTGGAAGAGTGGATGTACCCCTATCAACTCAGGACAAATCCACATTGTTGGTAGAGCTGACTGAGGAAATCAATTTGGGTACACCTGATAACCCTAAGGTCATTCACTTTGCAGCCTCCTTGTCAAAACAAGAGAAGATTGATTTCATTAATTTCTTTCTGGAGAAGAAGATCAGCTTTGTGTGGTCTTATGCAGATATGCCTGGCCTCGATCCAGAATTAGTCCTTCATCATTTACCACTAAAACCAGGTGCTAAACCTGTCAAACAAAAACTTAGAAAAATGCATCCTCAAGTGGCTCTTTTGGTCAAAGTGGAATTAAAAAAATTGCTAGATGTGGGCTTCATTAGACCCATTGATTATGCAGACTGGATTTCAAATCTAGTACCAGTTAGCAAAGTAACTGGGGGCATCCGCATCTACACAGATTTTAGGGACCTGAATAAAGCATGCCCTAAGGATGATTTTCCGCTGCCAAACATAGACATTATAGTGGACATGACGGCTGGTTATGAGATGCTTTCACTAATGGATGGTTTCTCCGGCTACAACCAAATCCGTATTGCACCTGAGGATCAGCATAAGACAGCATTCACCTATGCTTGGGGCACTTATTGCTGGAATGTGATGCCCTTCGGTCTCAAAAATGCCGGTGCGACATATCAAAGAGCAATGACGACAATCTTCCATGATTTCATACATACCTTGATGGAGGATTATGTTGATGACTTGTTGTGCAAATCTGTCACCAGAGATAGTCATCTAGCCATTTTGGGCCCAATCTTTGACAGAATGGAGACCTACAAACTCAGGCTTAATCCAAAAAAGTGTGTCTTTGGTGTTACGGCTAGAAAATTGCTCGGATACATTGTTTCTCACCGAGGCATTGAGGTCGATCTCGCCAAAGTCAAAGCAATCATGGATATGCCTCCACCTTCCAACCTCCGGCAATTAAGAAGTCTACAAGGAAAGCTCTAGTCAATTCGTCGCTTTATAGCTCAGTTGGCCGACAAATGTCATCCATTTCAGCATCTATTGCACAAAGGTGTCACTTTTAAATGGACTGAGCAATGCCAATCAGCCTTTCAAGCTCTTAAAGACTATTTGCTGTCGCCACCTATCCTAATGCCTCCTATTAAAGGAAAGCCATTTCTACTGTATATCTCTACAACTGAAACAGCATTGGGAGTTCTTTTGGCTCAACAAGATGGAAATGGCAAAGAAAGAGCTATTTACTATATCATCCGGACACTAGTCAGCTATGAGCTAAATTATTCCACTATTGAAAGGGCATGCTTAGCAGTGGTATTTGCAACACAAAAGCTTCAACATTATATGCTAAGCCATCAAACATTGCTGATTGCCAAAATTGATCCTTTAAAATATTTGCTCAGTCGAGCAGCTTTGACAGGTCGCCTAGCAAAATGGGTCATGATTCTCAGTGAATTTGACATTGAGTATATGGAGCGAAAAGCAATAAAAGGGCAAGTCATAGCAGACCAACTGGCAGATGCTCCTATTTCAGATGATCATCCCATGTTAACTGATTTCCCAGATGAATCAGTTTTTGCTCTCACATCGTCCAATGAATGGAAGTTGTACTTTGATGGGTCCCACACCAAGTTCGGATCCGGCGCAGGCATTTTGTTTGTCACCCCTCAAGGTGATGCTATTCCAAAGTCATACAGAATCACTTTCCAATGTACCAATAACATTGCAGAATACGAAGCATTGGTTACAGGACTTCGAGTGGCAGTTCACTGGAACATCAAGCATTTGCAAGTCTATGGAGATTCTCAATTAGTCATCCGACAAGTCAATGATGACTATGAGACAAAGGATGAAAAGCTTATTCCTTATAAGCACATGGTAGACTTCTTCAAGACTAAATTCACAGCTATCCATTTCAGTCAAGTGCCAAGAATACAAAATAAGTCGGCAGATGCGATGGCTACAATTGCTGCTATGATAAATATGCCTCATAATATGGACAAGTGTGAATTCCTGGTCGAACAATTGCTAGTCCCCTCTTTTGACATTCCGACTGCTGATGTGATGTGCATTCTTGTTGGTCCCAATTCCCCTTGGTACAATGATATATATCAGTATTTGAAATCCCAGACTTTACCACCTAACCTTTCCGCTAACCAACGCCGAGCCTTTATTCGACAAACATCCAAATATGTCATCATCGCCGACACCCTTTACCGTCGTTCTTTTGACCATACCCTCCTCAGGTGTTTGGATTCTGACGAAGCACAAATGGCTTTACACGAGGTTCACGATGGTATCTATGGGGGCCATTTCAATGGTCTTAGCCTAGCCAAAAAGTTGATTCGTGCTGGGTATTACTGGCCCACTTTGGAAAAAGATGTTCATGAATTTGTTAAAAAGTGCTACAAGTGCCAGATTCATGGAGATTATATTCATGCACCAGCTCAAGAGCTTCATTCTGTCATATCTCCATGGCCCTTTTCTCAGTGGGGTTTGGATCTTATCAGCAAGATTCAGCCAACATCTGCAAATGGACACAAGTTTATTATTACAGCTACAGAATATTTTACAAAATGGATTGAAGCCATCCCCATGACATATATCACGGGTGTCCAAATTTCAAAATTCTTGCTAAATTATATCATATGCAGATATGGGGTTCCCCTTGCCATAGTCACAGATAATGGTCGACCCTTCAAGAATAAAGATGTTAAAGAGCTTTGTGAAAAATTTCATATTCAACACCGTTTTTCTACCCCATACTATCCACAGGGTAACAGTCAAGCTGAAGCATCAAATAAAACCATTATCAAGATCTTGAAGAAAGTTGTCAATGACACTGGCCAAGATTGTCACGTACAGTTAAATCCAGCACTGTGGGCCTATCGCACTTCTATCCGCACACCTACTGGTGCAACACCTTATTCCTTGGTGTATGGTGCGGACGCCATCTTACCTTCGGAAGTCGAGATTCCATCCTTGAGAGTTTCCTTGCAACACCTGATTGATGATGAGATACACAGAGTCTCTCAGCTGCATCAGCTTGAGATGTTAGATGAAAAACGTCAGACAGCTCTGACACATTTGCAGGCATACCAAAACCGTCTCCGTCGCTCTTATAATAAGAAGGTCAAAGGGCGACACTTCGAAGTGGGAGACCTGGTTTTAAAGGCAAATCCCAAGAATACACAGTCTACTGACATCATCAAGGGCAAGTTTGAACCCAATTGGGTTGGGCCTTTCATAGTAACTGCAGCCTATGGCTCGGGGGCATATCAGCTTGCGACTCCCGAAGGTGAACCTTTGTCTGATCCTATCAATAGTATGCATCTTCGCAAATACTGGGCATAGTTTTCTGTCAGATATTTCTTCAAATATGATCCTGAAAAAATACAAAAAAATGAAAAAAGCAAAAAATACAAAAAAATGAAAAAAGCAAAAAATACAAAAAAATGAAGAAAGCAAAAAAAGCAAAAAAATAAATGATTCGCCCTCTTGTGAAAACCTGGCAAACAGGCGCTTTGGGCAAGTACCATGGTGAAAACCTGGCAATCAGGCGCCATGAGTAATGAGATTATTGCTCTGTCATTTATCATGATTTCTCGTCATGCTTTCTCTCAGCCAGTTATCATGCTTATCGTTCACTCAACCCAATGTTTTATTCCAAGCCTGTTATTGGTCAACATCACTGTCTTGCTTATTCCAGTATCTTGTACATATGTTTTGGTCCTGGTGTATGTGTTTTTCAAGTGCGAAATGGGTGCTTTTTCCCTCGTCATGATCAATCACTAGAGCAAAAAAAAAAAAAATCTTAAAAAGTCCTGAAAAAATTCCAAAAAAATCTTAAAAAGTCCTGAAAAAATTCCAAAAAAAATCTTAAAAAGTCCTGAAAAAAATTCCAAAAAAATCTTAAAAAGTCCTAAAAAAATTCCAAAAAAAATCTTAAAAAGTCCTGAAAAAATTCCAAAAAAAATCTTAAAATGTCCTGAAAAAAATTCATAAAAATTGAATAATGTCCTGAAAAAATCTTTAAAAAATTGAAAAATGTCATCAACAAAATTCATAAAAATCATATAAAGTCCTGAAAAAATTGAAAACACAAAAAAATTGTAAAACTTCAAAAACAAAACAAACATTCTGCAATAAATTATTCCCTTTGTGCATCGACAGCTCACTGCGTATACGTCCAACAATTTGCCATCCAACATCGTGCTTTAATGAAATCATGCATTAACAGATGAACTTTTTCAACTCAAACCAAGCATTCAAACTGATCCAAATTGTCTTATCAATTGAATATCCACATTAAAAGTCATTTGTCCTTGTCACATTATCATGGGTCTTATATAGGGTGTGGTATACTCGAAACCAGACTGTGTCCTGTCTTAGACGGGGTATCACATTTCCTGAAACCAGACAGCATGATCATCCTATCAGCACTTTCAACTTTTGACAATAAAGATCAAGATGTTTGTTTGATTTGCTTGAATTTGTGAGTCTTATCTTCTTATGGATTTATCTTTGGCTTCGATCATGTTCCTATGTTGCTCGATGATGTCACTGAGTGATTTAGAGTGACCGGGATGGCTCATGGTCTCTTTCTTTGATTGTGATTGTTGCTTGTCTATGCTATGTCTATCTTTCGCAAATCGGGTTGCATTTCAGCTCTGGCCTTCAATGCCATGATGCTATGCATCCATTTTGCTAAATAAAAATAAAGGTTCTCACCTACAAAGTGCATTACTGAAAGCAAATTTTCATCATCTCTAACTATCTTCTATCTCATTTCTTCTTACTAACATTTCTTCCATCCAGTCAGATAGTCAGTTCGGTCTAGTGCTCCGATATCCAAGCACATATGCTGCATCCTGCATCCATTTGGTTAGTACAATTCCATCACACATATTACATCAAGCATTTTATCCATTTCATTTCATAAATTCATAAAAAATACATAAAAATACATCCATACATGTTCATACAAAGTGCATAAGTCATCCATTCATGAAAAATAACATAAGTCATCACATATTGCATCCCATCATATCGATGCATATCATATCACATATCATAATAATGTCAGAGTACAAAATCGGACTGTCTGTCCTAAGTATGGCCCGCAGGCTGACTACATAATGTCAAGCTACATAATGTCCACTGTCTGTCATACGGAGCACGTGCCTCTGTCACTGGGTGCTCCCTCTGTCCTCCTCATCCCTGCCATGTCTCGCAGATGATGTACCTGGTCCTGGTCCTGGCTACGGTGGTCTCATCGGTCCACTCCCTCCTATGGTTGAATGTCCTCATTTTCATGTCCAAATCAGGGTGTTTTTCATCTACATTGGCCTATCCTACCCTTCCCCCCCCCTGTCAGGTCATTTGCATGCCATTTGCAATCAACAGTGAGTCATTTTTCAACTCTTGCGCTTGTGTAAGCTAAATTGCGCTTGTGTCAGGTGAATTGCGCTTGTGTCTTCTTACACAAGCGCAAAACTCCTTACACAAGCGCAGGTTTAGATGACACAAGCGCAGATGTCCATTTTGGTATCTTCTGTGGGCCCCGCAATGTCCCGTAAGCCATCAAAATTCATGAAATCAAAAACATGGGTTTTCGAGATACATACCGCTGCTCCTGTGTCCTCCGATCGTCTGAATGTGCGTACACGTTCTCCAAGGTAATCCACCGTTGGAATGTTCGCCATCTATGTGCACGTGTCCTTGTCCAGAGCAACAAATCCTCCTCTTTAGCTAGTGCAAATGAGTCATTTTCACCCTCTTGGTCTCATTTATAGCTCTTTGTCATTGCATAGATGGACGTGTGTCCTCTCCATCTTATGTTGGTCGCGGTCTTGTGCACCTTACATTGCTTGTCTGTCATGCATCCGATCTCCGCTTGTCAGTCCGTTCGATCCTGTCATTTTATCGATCAATTGGCCTCTTTTCTGCATGTTTCCGGCCAATTCCTCGAGGGGGCATGCATATGTCATTGTTATTGTCTAGGGCATTTTCATATGTCATTATTATTGTCTGGGGCATTTCGTTATTGTTCTTTGAAACAACGCTTAAAATCGCATTGTCTCAAAGAGGGGCGAAATGTAGACACCCAAAAATGGTCAACGCTTGCAAGGTCATACTTTAACATTTGCGCATTGCCTCATTTTAGGTTTTTGCATCGCATTAACATTTCTCCTATGTCACGCACTTGGTCTTTATCATTTGCGAACATCGAGTCATTCTTCTATATTCTTCAATCATCTCATCCTTGAATTTGGTCTTGTCGACAACAATATTCAGTCATGATTTTGATCGATTTTACCCTGTCGCATCAATGTGCGTATTCATTTGTCATCATTTTGGACATCGTCAATCCTAATTAGGGTTTTGTCCTCCTATCAATCTTATCATTTTGGACATCATCAATCCTAATTAGGGTTTTGTCCTGTTTTCAATCTTATCATTTGGCGATCGGTTTATCAATCTTGTCGATTTATCATCAATCCTTCAATCTTGTCATTTTGCGATCGATTTGTCATCGATCGTGGTCATGTCTAATCTTGTCATCTTGCAATCTATTTTGTCAATTTTGTCATTTTTCAACCAATTTGTCATCGATCGTTATTTGTCTCAATTGTGTCAATTTGGATCAATTTGTCATTGTTCCTCGTCAATTGGCGCATCTATCAATCAAATCATTTTGTCGCATTGGTCATTTATCAAATCAAAACATGATCAAGTCAATTATAGACCTAATTATCATCCTCGCATTTCTAATTCATCTTCTAGGGTTTCATGATTCAATCATTTAACCTAATGTGTCATTTCTTCCTTTAGGATTACTAAATTATTTATTAATCCTAAGTTTTCTCATTACAATTAAATATTCATTTAATTGGCTAATTAATCCTCTTTGTGAGTGAATTAATTAATAAATGAAAAATTATTGATTAATTCATTAATTTCTAATTTCCTATTTTCATTATTTTCTAATTTCCTAATTTCTTAATTCTTAAATTCAATTTTCTCCTATTTCTTTCCTAAATTTATGGCAATGACATAGAAATTTGTCATAAAATGTCATAAATTGTCATAAAATTCTTGACATAGAAATGTGTCATAGGGTTTGTCATAAAATGTCATAAAATGTCATAAATTCTTGACATAGTAATTTGTCATGAATTGTCATAAGCCTTGCATAGCAATTTGTCATAGATATGTCATAATTTTGCTATTATTGATTTGAATTTCTATTCAAATCTCTTTCATGCTAATTTGCTCATTTATCCAATTCTTCTATAAATTGGATGTTTTCTTCAATCAAATCCCTTCGAATCCTTCATGAATCCCAAATTTTCTATGAAACTACCGAACTTATGCTTCTAGTACTCTTGAATTTTTCATCCAATCTTGCTTTCAATTGTGTGTGCACTTGTAGGTGAGATCCACAAACCCATTGAAGAGGAAAGAACAACAATGGAGCCGCATGGAAGGAGTATTCAATTCTACGTCTGGTTTGCATAATTTTCATTTTTGAATGCTTTGTTTTCATACCTCCATTGAATGTGCTTTGGAATTAGGTTCATTTCAATGAGTGTTCTTATGATTAAGTTATCATGTCTTGCGTTTTGATTGATCTACTTATCTTGTGATGATTCCTAATTTCTATGCTACACTATCAATTAGCATTAAAAGTAGAGGAGAAGCTCAAAAGAAGACAAGAGAAGAGTAGTAGAGGAAGGGGTAAGAAAATAAGAGCAAGGAGCAACTTTAGAGGAAGAGGATCAAAATTTGAATTTCAAGGAGAGAGCAGTCAAGATTCCTCAAGAAATGACAATAACAAAAATGACAACTTCAGAGGTAGAAGGCCAAATTTTAGAGGAAGATCATTAGGAAGAGGAGCAAGACCAATAAAATGTTTTAACTACAACCAAGAGGGACACATTTCTAGTAGATGCCTATAGAAGATGGGGTCTAGTTCCCAAGGAGAAAGGAGAGCCAATCTAACCCAAGAATTAGATTACCAAGGTAGTAGTAAACCTGATTCATATGATTATCTAGAAACCAGAGAGGAACTAATGTTGATAAGAACCCTCTCGAAGGTACCAACACCTATGGAGCCACCTCAAAGGAAGTCTATCTTTCACACCACTTGCCAAATAGGAGGAAAGGTATGTAAAGTTTGGTTGACTCAGGGTCTACTGAGAATTTTGTGTCAATAGAAATGGTAGAGAAGTTGAAATTTAGGAGGATACCCCATCCATACCCCTATAAGGTGTCTTGACTCACAAAAGGGCAACAAACTCTTGTAGAAGAGAAGGCATGGGTAGAATTCCAGATAGGAGCTTATAAAGATAAGATTTTGTTTGATGTTGTTAACATGGATGCTTACCACCTCTTGTTTGGAAGACCATGGCAGTATGACCTCAAAGCACACCATGATGGCTTTAGGAATACCTATTCCATCACAAATAATGGCAAGGTCATAGAGCTACTACCCTTAAATGAAAACAATGAAGAGCATAAAGAAACTAAGTCCAAAGTGATGATGATGGAGGGTAAACCATTCCTCAAGGAGATAAAGATGGAAGAAGGAATATGCTTTGCATTGCTTCCAATACCAACCTCAAAGGGGAAGCCTGCTGTAGATGACATGGTAGAATGAAAGGACAAGGATCTCAGTCTAGAAGTGAAGGAGATCATTGGTAAATACCAAGGCATAGTTGCAAATGGAGTACCAAGGAGTTTTCTGCCAATGAGAGAGATCAATCACTATATTGACTTGATCCCAGGGGCTGCATTGCCTAACAAGGATGCATACAAACTCACACCACAACACAATGAGGAGATGGAAAGGAAGATTCAAGAGTTGTTAGACTTTGATCTGATTGGAAAGAGTCTTAGCCCATGTGCAGTACCAACAATTTTGGCACCCAAAAAGGATGGAACATGGAGGCTTTGTACTGACTTAAGAGCTCTCAACAAGATCACCATAAGGTATAGATTTCCAATGCCTAGGATAGAGGATTTGCTTGATTATTTGCGGGGTGCAAAATATTTTTCTAAAATTGATTTAAAGAGTGGATACCACCAAATTAGAATTAGGCCTGGTGATGAGTGGAAAACAACCTTCAAAACAAATGAAGGGTGGTATGGATGGAAGGTTACGCCATTTGGGTTGTCTAATGCCCCAAGTACATTCATGAGACTCTAGAATGAAGTTTTGAAATAATTCACAGGGAAGTTTGTAATAGTGTATTTGGATGACATCTTAGTATTTAGCAAGACAAAGGAAGAACACTTGAGGCATCTAGACATGGTTTTGAAAAGGTTGAGTGAAGAGGAATAGATGATCAATATGGAGAAGTGTTTGTTTGTGCAGGAAGAGCTCATCTACCTAGGATTTGTGATCTCCAAGGGTCACTTGAAGATAGATTGGGATAAGGTAAATGCAATTCTTTCTTGGCCTACTCCTAAGACTATCGGTGAAGTTAGAAGTTTCCATGGATTAGCCACATTTTATAGAAAGTTCATAAGAGGTTTCAGTCAGATATGTGCTTCGATGTTGGAAACCATAAAAGGTCATCAAAAGTGCAAGTTTTGTTGGACAAAGGAGCTGAATGAGGCATTTGAGACTCTCACGAAAAAGGTAGCTCAACAACCGGTACTTACCTTACCTGATTTTAACAAAGTGTTTCAGGTTAAATGTGATGCTAGTCATATGGCCATAGGAGCATTCATAAGCCAAGAAGGCAGACCTATAGCATTCTTTAGTGAAAAATTCAATGAGGCAAAGAGAAAATATTCTTCTTATGACCTAGAAATGTATGCATTAGTTCAGACATTGAAAAAATGGAGACACTATCTGCTACCAAAGGAATTTGTGGTCTATAGCAACAACCAAGCCTTGAGTTTCATTAATAGCCAAGAAAAGCTAAGCCATAAGCATATGAAGTGGGTAGAATTCCTACAAGCCTATACCTTTTCCATAAAACACAAGAAGGGAGTAGCCAACAAAATGGCTGATGCACTGAGTAGGAGAGTGCTAACCATATCTAAAATCTAATTAGAAAGAATTAGGATCGATGCAATGAAAAACATGTATACTGGAGATGGGGACTTTAAGGAGATTTACAAGGCATGCACTGAATTTGGTGAAAGGTATCATGTGGATTTTTTTGATTTTTTGATCCAAGATGGACTTATTTTCAAAGGTGGGAAATTATGCATACCGAAGTGCTCAATGAGGACTAACATCATCAAGGAAAAACATAGTGGAGCTATGGTAGGTCATTTTGGTTTAGACAAGACACTTGAATTGGTAAGAAGGCACTACTTTTGGCCCAAATTGCAGGTTGATGTAAGGAAATTTGTATATGCATGCACCATTTGCCAAAAGGAAAAAGGAAGAAGTACCAATGTTGGTCTCTATCAACCCTTACCCATTCCCTCAAGACCATGGGAGAGTGTGTCAATAGACTTTGTAATGGGTTTACCTAGGACCCAAAAGGGGTTTAACAGTGTATTTGGCAACATGGTGAAAAGTGGGATTCAATCTTATCTCAAACTGAGTTTTCCTACAATGACACTATAAACAGAATCACCGGGAAGTCACCATTTCAGATTGTGTATGGGTTGTATCCAAGAGGGATATTGGAGTTGAGAAAACTACCCCATACGGATCCCATAAGTGTAGATGGTGAGAGGTTTGCTGAAGCCATAAAAATAGTTCATGAGCAGGTCAAAATACAACTTCAAAAGTCATTAGAAAAATACAAAGAACATGTACATTAGAAAAGGAGAGAAGTACAGTTTCAAGTTGGAGATTTGGTTTGTGCAAATCTAAAGAAGGAAAGGTTACCCAAGGGCAAACACACTAAGCTCATGCAAAGGAAAGTAGGACCATGTAAAATCTTGAAGAAGTTTGGCACCAATTCTTACAAAATTCAATTACCATCAGACCTTGGCATATCCCCTATTTTTAATGTTTGTTATCTAACTCCTTTTAAAGGTGACTCTAATGCAGGTAACTCACAAGAGATCCTAGAAGAAGCAACAGATATAGATTTTCTCAAACATGAGCCACCTAAACTTGAAAAAGTGTTAGACACCAAGATTGTAAAGAAGACTAGGAATAATGAGTATAAACAATACTTGGTCAAATGGAAAGGAAAACCACACTTTGAAGCCATTTGGTTGGATGAAGATCAGATCAAGAAGCATGGCACTACATTACATGACCTCATCTCAAGTGGACTTGAGATTCATTCACCCTAGGATTATGGTGTAGGAGAACCTCATGACTAAGATAATAAGAGAAATAAAGGCTAAAGGACACACATTAGAATGTGACCTTTCAACCTATGTAATAGGGTAGTCTTGTTTGTTTGATGTTTGATTTATCTATAATAAACCCCACCTTGTTACCCAATGACATGTTTGGCAAATTGATAACCCACCATGGGCATATGGGCCTAGGGGTATTTGGTTGAGTATTTTTCTAAGTTTTTTATTTTTTGAAGATGTTTTAGAAATGTTTAGGACATGTTGAAGCACCTCTAGGTAGTCGAATTTAACATATGTTAGAAGTTGCTCAAACTTGACAACTTTGTTGACAACGTTTAATGATAACTTTTGGTTGCAAATAGAAACATCTTTCCAATGGTCACCTTGGTTCAAAAGGTGGTTGATAACCATTAAGGAAGGTATAAAGTGTCATCCCCAATCACCATTGGAAAGAGAGAACGAAGGGAGAATGACTTTGTAAACTTTGGCATCATTGAAGTAATAGATTTATGAGAATTTACTGCAATTCTATTATTCTACGTGGTATAACATATTGTACATGGTATACTAGTGGGATGTGTTAGAGTGGCCAATCACCTTTCAAATGCATCAATTATGAGGTCCTAATTCACCAAGACAAGGAAGAAGTCAGCAAATTTATGGAAGTAGTCTAGATTTGATAGTTTTGCTTAAGGTTTTGCAAAGAAATGGCCTTACCTTGCTGATCCTTCATTGGTGGTTCACAATTTTGAAGGGGATGCAAGTATGGCCAATGCATTTTATGATTTAAAAGGCCTTTTGTAGGTTAGGACCAGTTGGATGTGAGGGTTTGATGTATTAAGGTGGGTAACTCCATGTGGCCACCAACAAGTGTAAGCAAATAGGTCTCACATCAGGAGTTAAAGAGTTGATCATGGCCTAAGACTTAGGAATTGGTGTCTTTGTAATGGCTGAAGAGTATCCCTTTATTTTTTTGGTGAGTTAAGGTCTTTGTATACACACTCCTTTGTAAAATAGGCCTAATTGGGCTATACCGGTCTCCTAACCAAGTAGGGTTTGGATTCTTGTAATCCCTATCGGTAAAAACTCTTAGGATATGTTTTGTAACTCCCAAAAGGGTATCAAAATCTAGGATTTGTTGTCTGGTCTTTTGGAGACTTAAAGAGTTAAGTGTAGAAAACTGGTTTGGCAGAGCTACTAGGTTTTGTAGACCTTGTTGTAGTAGTTACACAAACCGGTAGAGGGAACCTAAATTAAATGATTGAAGGGGGTCTCCCTGACCTAGGCGACTTATAATAAAACCTTAAATAGCCAGTGTTTCATTGGAGAAGGGACCAAACCATTGCTGACCATAGAGACTTTGTACCGATAAATGAAAGAGATCTTGTACCGGTAGTCTTCTATTTTAGAGAAAGGGATGTGGACTTGTCAAACTGATGTTCCTTAACCCTTGGAGTATTGTTTGATTGCTAGGGTCCTTGGTGTGTTTTTGGATTAGGGGAACCTATCCTATATCAGCATCAATACCTCTGCATCATAAAGGAGGACTAGCTAGACATTTTGGCATTGATAAAACAATAGCATTGGTGAGTGAGAAGTACTTTTTTCCCTAGATTTATAAGGATATTAAGAGATATGTGGAGAGTTCTAGAGTTTTTAAAGTTGCAAAGGGTAGTAGTCAAAATGTGAGATTGTATAAAGCTTTGACAATACTAGTAAGACCTTGCGAGGATATAAGCATGGTTTTTGTACTTGGATAGCCTAAAACACTGAGAGGGAATGGTTCTATATTTGTGGTAGTGGATAGATTCTCTAAGATGGCTCATTTCATACCTTATAAGAAGACATCATTTGCATTGCATGTAGTAGACCTATTTTTCAAGGAAGTGGTGAGATTGCATGGATTACCTAAGAGCATAGTTTTAGATAGAGACACTAAGTTTGTCGGCTATTTTTGGAGAACACTTTGGAAGAAGATGAAGACAAATTTGAAGTTTGGTTCTACTTTTCATCCATAGACTGATGGACAGACATAAGTTGTTCACCAAAGTTTGGGAAATTTGTTGAGATGTTTAGTGGGAGATAAAACTGGAAGTTGGGATTTGATCTTTGCACAAGCAGAGTTTGCCTACAAAAATTTAGTTAATAGAAGTACCAAAAAAACACCTTTTGAGATAGTTACAAGAGTGCATCCTAGAGGTATATCAAAGTTGAGAAACATTAGCAGTGAAGATCAAAGAAGTTCAAAAGTAGAAGACTTTGCAGATGACATGGCAACATTGCATATTTAGGTTAAGTAGCATTTGGAAGACATGAACAACAAGTATAAAGAGAAGGCAGATGAGAAGAGGAGACATAAGGAATTTGAATTTAGTAATGAAGTGATGATATATCTAAGAAGAGAGAGATTCCTGGTTGGAACTTATAACAAGTTGTAGATGAAGAAGTTTGGAGTTTGCAGGATTTTGAGGAAGTTTAGTTCTGGAAATGCATATGTAGTGGAATTACTAGATAGTCTGAGTATTTCACCTATATTCAAAATTTCAGATCTTCATGAGTATCATGAACCAAAATTTAGTGAGAACAGTGTTGCAGACTTGGAGAAACAATTGCCTTGGAAGGAAGCGGATTAGCTTGAAGTGATTTTGGACAGTAGGATTAGGTGTAGTACCCAAAGCAGACACTATAAGTAATATCTTGTGAAGTGGAAAGACAAACCAGTTGAAGATTCATCTTGGATTTCTCAATTAGAGGTATTGTCTTGGGTTCCCTCTGACCCTAACAAGGTGAGAAGCTCACTTTTTCAATAACTCCAAATGTCTGATGTAGGAGCATCCCTGGTTCATTGCAATCTTTCATCAACCAAAAACATTTTTCTTTCTATTTCAGTTTCAGTTTTCCTTTCTTTGTGTCCCAATTTTGGCTCACCAGATCCTATGGAGTTGGATTCTACTTGAATAATTGACCATATTTCTTGCTTCCACACTGCATTGCATTTGGATAATTTTTCAGCAAGATATCGCTACCAGTTTCCATGACAGTTTTCTGTTACCGGTTGTTCCTTTGTTACCAATTGCTTGGACCTATTCTGGTGATCTACTGGAACCCATTCCAAAGCTTGCGGAGCCTTGGGTATTGATTATGATGTTCCTTAGCTTGTGGCTGACCTTTTCCCATGATCTACGTTTCATCCTTTGGATTTTGTAGAGGAAATTCTTGGTGGAGGCCAGCCTTGTTATTTTCATGTCAGATCTTTTTCATTGGGTTTTGATCCCTTTTGGGCTGATTGGATCCTTTGAATCAATATATATATTTGTAATTATGCATTAAATGAAATCAATCAAAGAATGAGCTAGCTAGACTGTGCGTAGAAGATAGATCATAAGATTCAAGGTCCTGGTTGTGACATATTTTACTAGGCCTGTGAGATGGTATGTTGTAACACGGTTGTTACTGGTTGGATGCAATAAAATAATCTATTCAGCATTTCCTCTATTATATCTTTGTGTTTCTGTTGGGTTTACTCTTGCTGACTAGTCTAGACTAATCTCTTTGAGGTCCTTCCTCGCTAGTGACTGCTTCGCATCTGGTCTAGATGAAGTGATTTGGAACTTCTCCTTGTACTCATTTGCAGCTTCAAGATCAAACTTAAGAAGTAGGACCTTCTTTCCAAGATCTTCCTCATGTTCTCTAGCATCTTGAAGGTCACTCATCAACTGTTCATTCTCATTCTCAAGTCTGCAACATTCTATAGATTTTTCTTTCAAAGATTGAGTAAGCTTTTCCTCATTCTTCTTCCTTTCTTCAATTTCCCTTGTCAATTTCATCACAATGGTTTCCACATCATTCTTTTGAACTGCATTATCTTTGGCAAGCTTCTCGCATTCTTCTATCTTTTCCTCCAGGGCTTCATCATCCATGCTTAGACTTTCTTTCTTCTTAAGTTGATCAACAAGCTCCTTTCTCTTTTCCTTGGACCTACTCAATTCCTCTTTTAACGACTGAATAAAGTTTTCACATTCTTTAAGATTTGTTTTCAATTTCTAGACTTTGGCTTTGGACTAATCAAGATCATCAAGTGCATCAAGTAATTGTTATCTAAGACTACCATAATTTATTAAAAGACCTTCCCAGATCTTCCTCAAGCTATTAGGCTCCTTCCGAGGAACTAATCTTTGATATCGATTGTTGGAATCAAGGAATGCTGAGAGGGGGGGTGAATCAATGTTCTGTAATTTTTAACATTCTTAACCTATCCTTTAAACCACTTAATGCAAATGAACAAAAGAAAGATATAAGCACATAAGGCAAGCATCCACAACACCATAACACCAAATTTATAAGTGGAAAACTTGGTTAAGGGGAAAACCACAATGGGAACATGCCCACAATGAGATAATACCCTATTAGGAGTGAGTGAAATATTACAATTAGAATGCACTTGCATTTAGACACACTTCCTAGAGCTCACAACTCAAAATTACAATAAGAGCTACAACTCGGAAGGCTCACTGCCTTACAAGATGATTACAAAAGAGACAAAAAGGTTTGAACTATTGAATAGCATCAACAAATACCTGAGTATAGTTCCAGCTAAGCACAAAACACATAATCTTGCTCTACTCTGCTACTCTTCTTTGTTTTGAAATTTTTGCATTATACCAAAGTACCAATCTTTCAACTACACATGTGAAACTGCGCACAATCACTTATATACACTTTCCACATAACCATCAATATAAAAAATGATCAAATCAATTAGACTAATATATCCACATCAACAATTTAGGTCTTCATTATGTCGGCCCAAAAATGAATAACACACAAATGAAACATGTTACCCAAGTCGGCTCAATTTGATAAAAAACAATCAAACAGACCAAAACAAACTTTCCACACACTTCCCACATGTCGACTTACTAACCTCGAACACACAAACAATTGCCAAAATCACTCCACATGATCTGTACAATGAATCTCCATATGTTACTACCAATGCACAATGTTCTACCAGAAAACTTGTCTACCAAACCTTCCAACTCACTCATCCTCAACGTTGGATGCCATAAACCTGGAATAAGGCATATTACATGATCACAATGCATCTCCAAGATCTGCAACATAAAGTACTCAATGAAACTGAATCACCAATCAAATTATTGCACACTCTGCTGGATGACCCGTTCTTTTCACTAGAGCTCATTAGACCTCAATCAATCTTCTTGTATGAATGATGATAACTCAATGATGAACAGTGAGTACCAAACCGGTACTTAGAGGGGGGGTGAATCTGTATAGGCACAATAAATTTTTCCTAACCGGTTTGACTGCAAATAGTGAACTTGACTGGAAATCACTAACACCGGTCAGAACCAGATTACTACCAGTTAAACACAATGCTACCATGAAAGACATAAACCGACAACACTTAGCTTTCCATATAGCCTACTCCCTCATTTCCACTTTATCCTTATGCATAAACAAATAATCTATCATCAGAGATACAATAATGTACTAGCATAACATGATTCACTGCTTGACAAAAAATAACAAAGCATCACATGAAAGAGGCATCACACATGACACACATATTTTTCACGTGGAAACCCAATTGGGAAAAACCACAGTGGGGATGAATACCCACAAGCTGTATTTGAACTCTTTATAAGTCCTCTATATTAGGAGCCTATTCTAGTTAAAGACTGTTACAAAAGGTTATGTTAGGAACCGATCCTGTTAGGGATCACCTAGTTAAGGGATGGCTAGAATACCTAGTTAAGGGTTAAACCCTGTTAGAGGTTACCTTGTTAGAGGATTTTGTGAACTCAATGGATTTGAGTCACCCTGCTAAAGGATTTATAGCAAACTAGTTAAAGCTACCTGGTTAAGGGATTTTCCAACTGTTGAAGTAGTTAAAGATCAACAAGCATTACAATGATCTGGTAATAGCACTCAATGCCAATGCAATAATTGCTTTAGTTCCTTCCTTCTGCACACACACTATGCATGTATCAATCCTCTTATTTGGTCTGCAAGAATCACGTATCTCTGCACTTAGATACACATGCAACATTTGCCAACAATCTCAACATGAAACACAACATCGACCTTGTAGAACATAGATAGGTCGGAAACATAAACCCTAAACCCTAAACACTTAGGTTAAGAAATTGATCAGTTCAATCCTAACCATTGAACACTTTGCATTTGAATACAACGGTCTTGAATAGATCTCAAGACATTCTCCATCATTCGTTCTTCACTGCTTCATGGAGGGGATAACCCATCACGCGTTCTCCACCGTTTGCAAAGAATTCGCACATTCCCAAGGTAGATAGGATCAATCTCCTTCATGCAAGATCCTTCACGTGCATGAGGCTGACGTGGCAACATGATCTGATCTTTATTACAATGCTAACTCATCACACAATGTCATCGGTTGAATCACATAGGCTTGGAACACTTCAACCAAAAACCCTGAAGCTAGGACTACCAACCGGTAGTCCTATCACATTCCATGTACTGGTTCTCGTTCCGACATACCAGTTCCAAATCACAACATCATACCAGTTCACTTGGACAAGTATATCGCTTCATTTATTACACATATATCAGTTTACACCACCATAGTGGTTCTCTTTGCCAGTTGCTTAACTTCAATATACTGGTTCACTTCTCAACATATTAACATCAATGACAACATACAATATCATCATGTCATCATACTCTTGCACATATACCAATAATCTCCCCCTTTGGCATTGATGGCAATATACAAAGATATCACTCACCATCACATCTTATCCCTATTGCTGCAGATATCTTCCCTGCTTCACATCTTCTCCCCCTTTGACAACAATGCCAAAGTGGAGGCACAAGCTTCCCTGTTCCACTATGTTGCTCCCCCTGAGGAGTAGCAACCTTCAACACATCAATCCTGAGAAAGATTGGACACTGCAATACCTGACTGATGTGGAGCACATACTTTTAGTTCACCTCTTGAAGGTGAAACACCCCTAATTCACCTCTCAAATAGGTAAATGAAGCCTTTGCTAGAGGCTTGGTGAATATATCTTCTAACTGCTCCTTACTGGAAACATGTTCCAATACAACCTCTTTGTTCTAAACCTTTTCCCTTAAGAAATGATACTTGATTTCAAAGTACTTAGTTCTAGTATGTAGAGCTGGATTCTTCGATATGTTAATTGCACTTGTATTGTCATAGAATATACTTACCGATTCAGATACAGGAACTTTGAAGCCATTCAATACATGCTTCATCCAAATAGTCTAGGTACTGTTCATAAAAGATACAACACACTTTGCTTCTACTGTAGACTGAGAGATATAGCTCTGATTTTTACTCATCCATGAGACCAGTCTACCACCAAGAAAGAATGCACCACCAGTTATGCTCTTGCAGCCATCTACATTACCAGCCCAATCGGCATTTGTGAACACTTTCAGGTTGAACTCATTATTTTATGGATACCATAATCCATAGTCAATAGTTCCCTTCAGATATCTAAGAATCCGCTTCACTACTACCAAGTGGGATTCTCTTGGACTTTGCTGAAACCGAGCAATAATACCCACTGCATGTGCAATGTTCAGTCTGCTATGCACTATATAATGCAACTTACCAATCATTGATCGGTATTCCTTCTCATTTACCACTGCTGAGTCATCTTCTTTTGATAGTTTACAACTGGTCACCATTGGTGTACCAATCGGTTTATTGTCTTCCATGCCAAAGGTCTTCAACACCTCTTTGACATACTTGGACTGAGTAATAAAGATTCCATCTTTCATTTGTTGAATCTGCAGTCCAATTAAGAACTTAATCTCTCCTATGAGTGACATCTCAAATTCCTTCTTCATCTCATCTGCAAAATCATGACTCATCTTGTCATCTCCTTGAAAGATGATGTCATCAACAAATACTTCACAGATCAGAATCTAATCTCCTTCTGATTTCAAGTAGATATTGCTATCTTCACTTGTTCTTTCAAATCCAATCTTCACAAGATGGGAGTGCAAGCATTCATACCATGCTCTAGGTGCCTTCTTTAGTCCATACAAGGCTTTATATATCCTGCACACCATATTACTGTCTTCTGATAGGGAAAACCCAATTGGTTGCTCTATATACACCTCATCTTCAAGTATTCCATTTAGGAATGCAGATTTTATATCCATTTGGTATACCTTGAATCCTTTAAGAGATGCATATGCAAGAAGCATACGAACTCCTTCCAATCTGGCTACTGGAGAAAAGGTTTCTCCATAGTCTTCTCCTTCTTCTTGAGCATACCCCTTACACACCAGTCTGGCTTTATTTCTTATCACTGTCCCATCTTCAATTAGCTTATTTCTTAAAACCCATTTGGTACCAATGACATTTTTATGCTTTGGTTTGGGTACTAAGGACCATGCACCATTCTTTTCTATCTGATCAAGTTCCTCTTCCATTTCCTTGATCCAATCTTCATCTTTATGTGCCTCTTTGAATGATTTAGGCTCAAATTCAGAGATCATACATGAGTTTTCTCTGACCTTTCTTCTTGTAAGGATTCTTGCATCCTTGTCTCCTATGATTTGCTTTGGATCATGATTGAGTTTGACATACCTAGGTATGTTCTTAAAAGATTCCTCTTGCTTTTCTTCTTCATCCCCATCTTCATCAGCATCAGCATCCACCGATGTAGGAGCACAATTATTGGTATTGGGCTGATTTGCAACCGGTTCCCAAAATGTTACTACCGGTTCATCTCCTACTTTCTCACTGTCGGTTTCCTCAGGTTTCCCAGAGTTTTCATCAACCCTAACATTGATGCTTTTAACAATTCTCTAAGTCCTATTATTGAAGCATTTAGGAGCTTTACTCTTGGTGGAATATCTTAGGAATATTCCCTCATCACATTTAGCATCAAACTTTCTCTGATGTTCACTCCTCTTGATATAAAATTTACTACCAAACACTCTAAAGTAGCTTACCACTGGTGTCTTACCAGTCTAGTACTCATAAGGAGTCTTGTCCTTACCATTCTTGATGAGTACCCAGTTCATTGTGTAGACTGCAGTGCTCACCACTTCTCTCCAAAAGGTGTGAGTGACCTTTCCTTGGATCAACATAGTTCTAGCCACTTCAACCATAGTCTGGTTGTTTCTCTCTGCTAGGCCATTCTGCTATGGAGTTTGGGGGTAGACAGTTGCCTCTTGATGCCATTCTCTTCACAATATTTGTTGAATTCACCGGAAGTGAATTCCCCTCCTTGATCAGTTCTAAGGCATTTGATTCTTCTACCACTTTCCTTTTCTACCAGTGCTTTGAAAGCTTTGAACTTTCCAAAAGCTTCAGATTTGTCCTTCAAGAATGTGACCCACATCATTCTTGAGCAATTATATGTTAGAATCATAAAATACCTATCTCCCTGCACACTCCTAGTTTTCATAGGACCACACAAATCAGTATGCACAAGATCAAGTAAATTGTCAACAGTAAAAGATTCACCTTTGAAGGTTGAGGAAGACATTTTCCCTAGTTGAAATTCTCTGCACAAAGGATTTTCTGGTTTGCTCAGCATTTGCAGTCCTCTAACTACTTTGATCTTACTGGCCTTTACTATGTTATCAAAGTTTACGTGGTAGAGTCTCCTATGCCATATCCAACTATCATCAAACTTAGCCATAAGACATGTACTTATATTTGCATTTAGCTGAAATAAGTTACCTTTGGTCTACATATCGGTGGCCATAAATTCACCATTCTTTCCTTTGATTTTGCACACTCCATTTTTGAATTCTAGAGTGAGTCTATTGTCATTCAGCTGGGCAACACTCAATAGATTGTGTCTAAGACCTTCCACCCAATACACATTGTTAGCACTTCTCTTTCCATTTAGAGAGATGGACCCTCTGCCTTTGACCATACATGGTGCATCATTACCAAAGTGATCCACACCACCATCATACTCTTCTAGAGATATGAACTTGCTTCGGTCACCAGTCATATGGTGAGAACAACCACTGTCAATAATCCACTCATTTGAATTATCAAAGTAGGAGACAAGAGCCTTTTTTTCTGACACATCTTCCTTGACTGCAACAAACACAATATCTTCATTTTCTTCATCTTCTGATTCCTCATCTGTGACACCTTCATCAACTGCTACAAAACAGTTTCTCCGGTTTCCTCCTTTGAACTTCTTAAACCTTTCCGATTTGTCCTTGTTGTCACCATTAGGACAGTTTATAGCAATGTGTCATATTCAGTTACAAGAAAAACATTTCAAAGGAAGCTTACCTCTGTATTTGCTGGTTCCCATAGGAAGTCTCTTGGCAAGAAGAGCTTCAAATTCCATCAAAATCTCCTCATCATCCATTTCTCTGCTCTGTCTTGGTTCACCACTGGTGCTTGCTTCTTTTCCTTTTCTAGATGGTGCAACAGATGCTCTAAAAGCTGATTCAGTCTTTTCAATACTGCCATCAAAACTATTTATCTCATAGGATGTCAACTTTACAATGATGGAGTCTAGGGATACCTTAGTCTTGTCTATAGATCTCAACTGCTGAATAGCAGCAACCCTTATTGCATAGACCGGTAATAAGGATCTCAAAACTTTGTTGACAACAGTGGAATCTTCCATTTTACCACCTGCACTCTTGATATCTCCAACAATGGTTTTGATTTGTATTCCATATTGTTGAATGGTCTCACCTTCAACCATCTACATGTCTTCAAACTTCCCTCTAAGGCTTTCTTCCTTAGCTTGTTTTACATGCTCATCACTGCCATAGATATTCTCAAGAGTATCCCATACTTCTTTGGGATTGTCTTTATCCTGGACATCAATAAACTCAATATTAGATAAGCTACTAATTAGGGCTTCCATGACTTGCCCATTCTCCTGAATCTCTCTCTTTTGGTCATTGGTGAGAGTACCGGTAGGGATAACATAAAAGTTCTCAACATAGCTCCAATGTTGAGCACCATGCTTTTGATGTATATCTTCATTTTGTCCTTCCATATTTTAAAGTTATCTCTGTTGAACTTTGGACCTTCCCTCTTCATCATTACAATAGGATCTTTCCCTCAAGCAGTTAAGCTTACAACACGGAGGACCTGGAGGATGCTCTGATACCAATTGATAACTCAATGATGAACAATGAGTACCAAACCAGTACTGAGAGGGGGGGGGAGGGTGAATCAATATAGGCACAGAAACTTTTTCCTAACTGGTTTGACTGCAAAAAAAAAACTTGACTGACAATCACTAACACCGGTCAAAACCAGATTACTACCAGTTAAACATAATGCTACTATGAAAGACATAAACCAACAACACTTAGCTTTCCATATAGCCTACTCCCTCATTTCCACTTTATCCTTATGCATAAATAGATAATCTATCATCAGAGATATAATAATTTACTAGCATAGCATGATTCACCACTTGACAGAAAATAACAAAGCATCAAATGAAAGAGGCATCACACATGACACACATATTTTTCATATGGAAACCCAACTAGGAAAAATCACGGTGGGGATGAATACCCACAAGCTATTTTTGCACTCTTTAGAAGTCTACTCTATTAGGAGCCTAGTCTGGTTAAAGACTATTACAACAGGTTCTGTTAGGAACCGATCTTGTTAGGGATCACCCGGTTAAGGGTTAAACCCTGTTAGAGGTTACCTTGCTAGAGGATTTTATGAACTCAATGGCTTTGAGTCACCCTGTTAAAGGATTTACAACAAGCTGGTTAAAGCTACCTGGTTAAGGGATTTTCCAACTGTTGAAGTAGTTAAAGATCAACAGGTATTACAATGATTTGGTAATAGCACTCAATGCCAATGCAGATCCACTTTAGTTCCTTCCTTTTGCACACACACTATGCAAGTATCAATCCTCTTATCTGGTCTAGCAAGAATCACATATCTCTGCACTTAGATACACACACAACATTTGCCAACAATCTCAACATGAAACACAACATCGACCTTATAGAACACATATAGGTCGGCAACATAAACCCTAAACCCTAAACACTTAGGTTAAGCAATTGATTGGTTCAATCCTAACCATTGAGCACTTTGCATTTGAATACAATGGTCTTCAACAGAGCTCAAGACATTCTCCATCGTTTCTTCTTCACCGCTTCATGGAGGTGATAACCCATCACACGTTCTCCATTGTTTGCAAAGACTTCGCACATTCCCAAGGTAGATAGGATCAATCTCCTTCATGCAAGATCCTTCACATGCATGAGGCTGACGTGGCAACATGATCTGATCTCCATTACAATGCTAACTCATCACACAATGTCATCGATTGAATCACACAGGCTTGGAACACTTCAACCAAAAACCCTAAAGCTAGGACTACCAATCGGTAGTCCTACCACATTCCATGTACTGGTTCTCATTCCGACATACCAGTTCCAGTTCACAACATCATACCAGTTCACTTGGACAAGCATACCACTTCACTTATTGTACATATACTGGTTTACACCACCATACCGGTTCTCTTTGCTAGTTGCTTAACTTCAATATACCGGTTCACTTCTCAGCATATTGACATCAATGACAACATACAATATCATCATGTCATCATACTCTTGCACATATGCCAACAAATGAATCATGAACTATAGATTGAATATCTAACTCTAGTTACCATCAATAGCAACATTTGAACAACAATACAGTGTCTCTTGCGAACATGATTATTCCATGCATGTGTCTCTAGTGTTAGTTCTATTAATACTGTGCATCTCTTGGGTGTTTGTATTACTAAATAATATCCATAAAAAAATAATTAGAATTATAGAATAAGAGTAAAATGTTGGAAGAAAAAGTACAATACAAATAAATAAGTAAAACGCAAAAACCAATAGCTAATGTTTGGTTTATTTATGCTTTGTGTTGGTAAGCATGTACAATACATTTAAGAGATGATTACCTTGCTCTCATTTGAGATTTTAGGATGATTTTTTTTGCGAATATTTTTATTTGTTGTATGTGTATCTTGGTTTTGTTTCTATTTTTTTTTTATGTATTTGTATGTGCATGTGTTTTTGATGTTGTAAATGATGTATTGTAAAATATTATATGATTTTGATTTTTTCATTATTGTGAACATGTATTCTACATTTTCTATATTTTAAATGTATTATTTTATATGTATTTCCATGTGACAATAATTGAACTGTCTTATTAAAATTTTATGTATTATATTGTATTTAAATAATTTTAAATGCATAAATATGTAATAAAAATCATATATTAGAAATAATCTTGGAATGATATTTTAAATTTTGAAAATGTAGATTTTTTTTTTTTCAATACAATTTATTTTATGTTCATCTTTACAATGATTGAATTGTCTTACTATTCTATTTTTAATAATTAATAATTTAGATTATTGTCTTTTTAATATAAACTTGACAAAATTTAGTTTAAAAAATAATATTTATAATAATTGTAATTTTGTTGTAATGAAATTTATCTTTATTTTTAATTTCCATTTAATAATATTTTGTATGATATTTTTCATTTTATTATTTTAATTGTTGTCATTTTAGAATAGTGTATATTTATATGTTATATTTAATAATATTATAAAATTTAAAAAGAATTGCAAGTTAAGGGGTGAGTGTTTTCTCACTAACTGGACTCCTAGGTTCTTCATCACCATATTACTAAGGATAGTTGGAGGTTGTAGGGTACCCTTATCCACACCTTCCAATCTCATTCCCACATAAGGTGACGTCATGATTGAATTGATTGAAACATTTAGGTTTCCATTATAAAGCTTGGGGTTAAGGTTACATTTGAATTAGGGTTAAGGTTAGCATTAGGGTTCGATTAGTATTTGAGGCTGGTGTTCCTCAGATTTAAATTAAGGTTAGAGATAGTCCGAGGGTTAGGATTAGTATTATAGTTAGAGTTAATGTTTGTTATATTAGAGTTAAGATTTAATCCATGTTATGGTTCTCTCTCAATCTTAATTTTTATCATAATCTAGACCCTAATCCTAATCCTATCCCCAGCCCTTAAACCTAATTCTAACCTTAAGCTCAATGCTAACCTTGATTCAATTTCAAATGGTAACCTTGAGCTTAATCATAACCAAAACCTAACTCTAACCCTAATTTTACTTTAATCCTAACTCTAAATTTAGCACTAACCCTAACCCTAATAAAGAAGCACTATCAAAGATCAAGGGAAGATCTATTCAATGTAATCTATTTGGTAAGTTTATAGTTCCCTTATATTCTAAAAAAGCTACAATGTATAATGATATACTAAAGTTTATTATCAACATTTCTTTGATTTGTACCATCCAATATATTATTTAATGAATTGACGAGAGTTCTTTCTTAATGACATCCTCTAACTTAAACACTGACTGTAGTTCTTACTTAATGAAATCCTCTTACTCAATTAACAAAAATGAATAGAAAGTAAGATGGAAGATGACAGACATTAAGTTTCAACAATCCATATGATTAGAGCCAACAATTTCTGGATTAGATTATTTCATATTTCCTTATCTTGTCATCCATCCATCCTCCTCTCTCCCTCTTTTTAACCTTTTAAGTATGTTACTTGACCATTTTTCATCCTTTTGTGCTCTCTAACATCGTGATGATGGATCATAGAATGATTTGAAATTCCTTCACAGTTTATTTAATGATATCCTTTTTTATTATTTAACAATATTATTTATCATCCCAATGATAAAAAATGTAAGATAAAAAGAGAACCCACACTTTGCATTCATGTCTACCAAGATAGCTACAACTACTAACATTTGACAAAAATCCTAATTCTAGAATGCTTTCATGGATGTCCATACCTTGTTTCAAAGTTCCCATTCTAGCACAAGCTGTGAGAATGTTAGAAAAGTTTATGGAATTTGGGTTTACACCTGTCAATTCCATTTTCTTGAAAGTTTCTAAAGGCTTTCCCGCACATCTATTTGTGCATATCCTACAATTATTTAATTTTGTGAGATGATATCTCTTCATGGCATTCTATCAAACAATTCACCTGCCACTTTGCATTTTCTTGAGAGTTTCTAAATCCTTTTTCGCACATCCATTCTATGCAGCCTATTGTGATTGGGGATTTTTGTAGGATGGGGGGAGACACGAACCATCTGGAACCCAAGGTTTATGAAAAATGGTGAAGTAAGGCTGCTGTTTGGGAGGATCTCTCGGCGGGAGGCTTGACTGGTTATATCGAGACTCTGTATGCTGCAGATGCCCTTGTTACCGAGGCCTTTGTTTAGGGGTGGAAGGATGGTTTGATTAGTGTCTATAGAATCACTAATATATTTAGCCTAAAATTCTGATGGAGGTTTCCAATGGAGAAGGTATATTGTGACCAAATTTGAATTTTTTTGAAAAATTGCCCGCATTCATCAGAATTCCGATGATAATTCAACATCTAGTTTTGACAGACAAGGAATTTAAAATGAAATTTGTGTTTTTTTACAAAAAGTGCCCACGTTTGTCAAAATTCCTATGACTACGGGAATTACTTTTAAAAAAAAAAGACAAAGACATTTGATAAACAGTATTCCCACCTCTTCCCATTCTCACATTGCCGCCCCCAGCAACGTAATAATGGGCGGGTTTGGCTTAAACATACATTCTTGTCCGTTCCATGCAAATGACTAGTCGTTAACATTCGAATTTGAATTATTCTCACCAAGAAGTCTTACCATATGGAACAAATAGGTTTCCATCCATATCGGTGTTTATTTCCAGCATACTCCTTGCCTATACCAATATGGGAGCTTTTGGATAGGTAGACATCCATCAAAACATAACAGAAGGGATTATTACCGTCGAACATGCTCTGGGAAATTTTATGTTGCAGTCAAAAATGCTTTGATAAACATAATGTGCCTGCGCACCTACAAATCTATGGGATCCAGCAACAAAGCCCTACAATTCTATGGGGCCACAGTTGGAGGAGGAATGGGAGGAACCATCAATGACGCACGTAAACCATTTGACCGAATGCCTCCAAGCAATGTCAGCTCATGGAATGCTATGATTGCAGGATATGCACAAAATGAGTTTACTGAAAAGTGTCTAGATGCTTTCAACCAAATGCAATTAGCATGTGTAAAGCTTTGTCAACATTCACCAGCCTATGCAAAAATGGGAGCTTTGGAATAGGGTGTGGATGTCCATCACAAGATAAACAATAGAGGAATTGTATTAGTTGGTGTAGCTACAATTGCCCTGGCATTCATGTATGCAAAATGTGTGAGATGAGATAAGGCATGCCGACTGTTTGACAGAATGCCTCAAAGAAATTGCTCCCACAGAACACCTGATTATAGGATATGAATGTAATGGGTTTGTGGGAAAGGATTTAGAGACTTTTAGTTAAATGCAATTGTCAGGTATAAAGCTTTGCTAGTATCCTTCCAGCCTGTGCTAAATTGGAAGTTTTGGAACAAGGTATGCACATCTATCATAGGATAAATAATAGAGGACTTTGTTCACACGTTGTAGCTACAATTGCCAGGGTACATATTTTAAAGATGTTTTATATCATAGATAATTGTATTTAAAATTCAATGTGCCAACTATTGAAGAATATATGAGATTAAGAAGGTTTATCATAAATGATGAAATGCTTAGGTTGAAATTGATGAAATTTTTATTTTGTCAATGTTTATTATGTGTGAGATTTGTCATGTTATTAAATTGTAATCATCTATGTTCAAGCTAAAGTTATCATTCTAAAGTTAGATAAATTTTTTTATTTAAGTATGTTTATAATGATTTCTTATATCATTTCTCTTGCGTCATATGACAACTCTTCATTTTTAGTGTGATTTTTTCCTTCCACTACCATTCCATTCTATTCCCTCTTACTTCTCACCCTCTTTAAACATCCTCTATTCTTCGCATGTTTCTCATACCACATCCAAACCTTCAATACACTAATGAAGTAGTTTGATCAACTTAAGAAAAGAATGGATACTATGCTTGTAGCTCTAATTCTATTATATTAAATATGTGTTTCTTATGGACATAGAGATTGAATTTAATAATTAAATCAAAATAATATATGGAAAAGAACCAATAAAAAATTAATAAACAAATAAAATAAGGAGCAAATGAAACCCTCTTCATTGCCTCTTGATGCTCTTAAGCACAAAAATCCAACTTCTAACTCTTGTTATCAACCAATAATGTAACAAAAATAGGATTTTCCCTCCATATATATGAAATAAATGAAGCTTTCATCTTTATGCTCCAAAAATGAATAAGAGAGCAACTTTCAAGAATCCTAATGCCATCGTATTTGAAGACGGTACTTTCACATGGGTTGCAAAGAAAACTCAAAAATATTTTTTAGTTGAGGTATTAGAAATAGTTAATTAGTCTTGGTCTAGTAAAATAGTATTGTAATAATCTATTACATATTAAAGCACCTTTCTACATTTATGTAGTATGCATGGAACATTTTTGAATTCACATAATGCAGTGGTTTTTTAACTATTCTATCTTATTATTGGTAATTATCAGTGATGTGGTATTTTGGTGTAATTTATATTTTCATTCTTTGGGTGGTATATAGTGTAATAATCATCATGAAAATCAAGCATTATTATTAGAAGGGATCTCTTAAGAACAAATCAACTCATGGATACAAGATTGATTTAAACCTTCACTTCTAATGAAATAGTTGCCTCATGGTTCCTTAAGTTAGTTTTGGGTAATAGTAATTTTATTAATCATGTCCCCTACATTAGAAGGCTTGCATATGGGAGGCTTTCATATTGATTGGTAGTATTTATCCCCAGTGTAGCTTAGAGTGTAGAGATTATATGTTTTCTATATCCTACACATTTAAAGATATGAATATATTAAAGTTTAAGGAAGAAGTGGTGATAAATATGGAAGAAAATTATTAGTGACATCTGATGTTAAGAGCCATTCAAATCCTTTAAGATTTTTAACTATAAACAATGAATAATTGAAACTAGTGCATTGTAAGTTGCTATTTCTTCATAATTTTTATGGAATTGTATGGTAAGTGTTGACTATTTTCAAGGTGATTCATAATAAGTGGTAAGTAGATGTCTCTAGCATCTCCACAATTCTATTACTTTTTAGATATAAGATCCATAGAGCTTGGCATAGGAGGGATTTATTTCATGAAATAGGTTCCATTACTTGATCCCATAGTTGGTAGTGTCTTGACAAATGTAATGTAGAACCCCAATGCAATAGAGGTTGAATACCTAGTGGATTGTAATGTGGTATAGTGAATTCAAGATTTTGGAATTATTGAGTTTTTATTTATCCCTTTCTATTTATGTTTTTTTTAGTTATGGTTGTGGTATTTGTATGGAGACATTTACAAATTTATATCTATTTTCACTATTTTATGGTTTATGGGTTTGTAATGGTAATTTAATGTTCTTTCATATTTTTGTATAGATACTTTATAATAGCCTATTATGGTGATTTATTCTATTATGGATGTAATCTTTATATTATATTAATTTCATGGGAAATGTTCCTAATAGAATCCCTATTTAATTAATCTAGAGAAAGATAGCACTAAAGAAAGAAATCTAATCATCGCCTTTATTTTTAATTAAAAAATTGAGATAAAAGACCAATTAGGGAGAATTAAGACATAATATTCTATCATGCAATGTAGGATACATTAATGATAGCAAATAACAACTAAATTAGTTAGAGATTTTGAATAAATGTTCTAATTAGAAGACTCTTATCGTCAAACCCATTCACTATATGAAGAAACTAATAAAGGATTTATGATCAAGTAAAATTCTATTTTCTATCACACTTTATGATAGTTTAAAAAAAAATTAAAAAATTCATCATTGTAACATATTGATTATGTGACATAACTAGTTCCAATTAAAAAAGGTCACACTAGAATGTTTTGAATTAGTCTAAAGACTAGGTAATTGGGAAAGGGTCCAAACCCTTATATAACAACCAACTAAGCAAAAAGAGGATCTCACAAGCAATGAGAAAACCAAAGTTAAAAAGAGAAAACCCTTTTTTGAAAGAGATACTTTTGATTGGAGCATCAAACTAGAAGGAAAAAGGGTCTTAACCCTACATTAGATTAAAAAAATTCAGATCAAAGGCGTTTAGGTAGGAACCCCAAACTAGATTCCAAAAAAATAAACTTAAGCCAAGATAAAAAAAGCTAAGGGAATAGACAACAAGCTATGGGTTTTGAAAGGCTCTCTATAACCTTTTCCCTATAAGAATACCTTGAAAAAAGAATCTCTCATATAAGGAGAGGGATCACCAAGATTTAAAAATAATTTAGGTTTAGTAGGCACCTAGAATCCATTAAACAATACAATCACCTAGCCATTCCCAAAAAACATTATGCACAATGGAAAGTGTAGTCAAGGAATGAACTAGAACGTGAATTACCAAAGGATTTTGAAAGGGACCCCTAAACCTATTAGTAGCATAAACCCCTACAAACACAACAATTGGGTACATAGGAGAAAGGAAAACTCCACAACCCACCTCAATAGGACCAAGATCACCATAATTGGAAGATGCCACCATAATAGTATATGGAAAACTAGCCTCTAACAGGATAATTGCAGCTACACCAACTGAAAAAATTCCTCTATTATTTACCTTGTGATGGACATCCACAACCTATTCCAAAGCTTGCACAGGCTGGAGGAGCATTTAGTTGAAAGCATCTGAACCTTTCCATTAAAATCATTTTGTGCATACCCTGCAATCATACCATTCCATAAAATGACATTTCTTGGAGGCATTCACTCAAACAATTCACGTACCTCATTGATGCTTCCACATTTTGCATAAATGTCTATCAGAGCATTTTCGACTGATAAAAACTCCCAGAGCATTTGTGATTCTAAGATTACAGTCAATAAGAACCCTCCCTTTACCTTGGAACACATTCTCATTCCTTCTCTTCCAAAGAAACCAAATAATTTCAATAGACAATAAAATCCAAAAATAGTTAGACTTTTTACTCAGATTGTAGACATACCTGACAATAATTTCAAACCATGAGAAATTATCAACAATATTCCCACCTAAAATGTTATAACGATTGACAATCATGAATTTTCTCTTGATTAATATCTTCCATGGTTCATTCCCTTCTAAAACCTTGACAATCCATTTTATTTATAAGGTAATACCTTGCTTCCTGAGGTCTTTGATCCCTAATCCACCTAAGTCCTTACTCAAGAAACACCATTTCCATTTAACAACATGCATCCTTTTCTTACCTCTTCCATCTAACCACAAAATTGCACCGACGATAATGCTATGGGTCTGACGATTTGGTCGTCAGTGCATGAAAGAATTGCATGAGTTCTACTTTTAAAAATTACATAAAACATTTTTAATTTATTTGATTGAGTCTTATTTGAAAAAAATATTATCAATGATGTTTCATTTCTCCAAGAATTGGATCTAGGATCTTTCCGTCAGATAATATGTAACATCTAATGACTAAATATTTTCTTTACAAATGCTTATTTTATTTAATCATCTGAGTCTGAATTATAATTTATATCTATGCGGAAGCAGAAGATACAAGCTGAAGAGTCATTTGCAAGTAAATTTCATAAAAGAAAGCAAGCAAGCATTATCTTGAATGACATGGAAACAAGCTCATCAGCTACCCAGAAGAGAGCAATTGGAGAAAGGTAGAGGAAAGTGTTAAAGGGTGATAAATACATAGAGAGTATGCAATACAAACAAACAATGTCTAGAGTGTGTGATGTTACGTCTCTAATTTATGTCCCGAGGGACTAACTGGTTTTGGAGTTCTTGGGAAACCTATTGGGCCACGCTTGGAGAAAGGAAACATCATTGATAATCTTTTTTTCAAATAAGACTAAATCAAATAAATTAAAAACTATTTTATGTAATTTTTAAAAGTAGAACTCATTCAATGCTTTCATGCACCAATAGCCAAGCCATTGGACCAACAACATCTAATCCCATCGAAATTCCGATGACAACTAAAGAACCATCTGACAAGGATGTTGTATGTCTGACGTCACTTCCTTGTCGGACGATCGTCAATGCATGGTAGTGGGGGAGCATCGGAATTCTGACCGTAATTCGATGACATTTTTGGCCAGAGGAGAAAACATAGCAGTCATCGAAAGAGTTCATGGTGTCATCAGAATTTTGACTCTCAATGGCATTATCAGGAAGCTCAACGATGATTTTTCGATGGTTACATTTGTAAGAAATCTGACTTGTTGTAGTCGGACTTTCGAAAATGGGCCATCGGAAATTAGTCCTGAATGTACTAGTGAATCGAGCCAAAAGTTAATTAGGAGCTTGTGGCTAAGGTATCCAACAGCTTGATTGAGGAACTAAATTATATAGAGATAAGAAATGTGCGACCGAGGCTATTGATTCTTGTAGGATTTTGCCAAGATCAAGGGCACAATGAAAAGCATAAAAGAGAGACAATAGAATGACAAGAACAAACTGTATTCTCATCAATATGCAAAATGATCATCTAGATTAACCAATACAATGAATATAGGCCTGCTTATATAGGAAAGGCCATATGGATGTATGAGCACACAATTATGACATGTGGCTCAATGAGAAACAAGGGTAGGTAAGAAATACTAGGGGTAGGTAGGAGAAATAATATAATATTCCACAAGAGGTGGATGACCCACCAAATGTGGAGTGTAACAGCAAAATAAGACCACAAAAGGTGGAATTTCTCCTACAAGCTCTATCCCTATGTGCACACTTCCCTAAGTGTCTCAAATCCAAACTACGAAGAGATGCATTATCCTAGGTTAACTTAAGTAAAGTGTAATAATATCCAAAATGAATATTTATTTACACCAACACCCCCCCTTAAGTGCAACTTAGGGGAATGAAGACTCAAGTCAACAATGCAAGATGGGTCCCGGCTACTAGGCCATGATAGGTACCCATGTACAATATGCAAATACAAGCAAAACTGTGCAATGCAATCTCTCACAAACGGAGAAAGGGAGAAAACCCAGTGGGAAAAAAATCCCCCCCAAAAGAGAGATGAATGTACAAAAGACTCTCAAAGAAGAAGGACAAAACCTCAAAGAGGAAAAAGTCCCCCCCATAAGAGAGGAAGGAGAAGTCAGTTGATCCCCCCTAATGACACATCCCGCACCCCTAAGAGAGCTTGCAACTACTGGAACTTACTCTCGGTGAAAGGTTTGGTGAATATGTCAGCAACCTGCTCTGCTGTAGGACAATACTGCAAATCAATGACCTACTCCTAGATGAGCTCTTGGATATAGTGCATATGAATCTCAATGTGTTTGGTCCACTGGTGCTGGACCGGGTTCTTCAAGATTGCAATAGCACTCTGATTGTTGCAATGTAGAACTGTCAGCCGTGGAGTGGTGAATCCAAACTCTATAATAATCTGCTGGAGCCAAATAGTCTCAGTCGCTGCGTTAACAACGCCTCAATACTCAGCCTCAGTCAAAGAGAGAGCAATAGCATGTTGCTTCTTACTCTGCCAACAAATGGGGCATGAACCAAGGTGAAAACTGTAACCAGAAGTAGACTTATGATCATCAAGATAACCAACCCAATCGGAGTCTGTGTAACCAACCAAGCGAAGTCATGTGCCTGTTGCATAGTGAATCCCATAGTGATGTGTACCCTGGATGTAATGAAAGATGCATTTGGTGGCTTTCCAATGAAGCTCATGTGGTTCCTACATGAAGCGGGAAACCATGCCAACTGCAAATGAAATATCAGGGCATGTATGGGTCAAGTAGATGAGACTACCCACAAGCTGACGATACAAAGTGGCATCAACTGGTGGAGAAGAACATTGAGCCTCAAGCTTGACTCCTAAAAGAAAGGGAGTCAGAACAGGCTTACAATCAACCATATGAAAGTGTGCAAGTAGATCAAGAGCATACTTGGGCTGCAATAGTGTAATCCCAGAAGGTGACTGAGAAATCTCTATCCCAAGAAAGTAGTGCAAAAGACCCAAGTCAGTCATAGAAAATCTGTCATACAAAGCAGATTTGACCCTACTAATGATGGATGAAGTACTCCCTGTAATGATCAAGTCATCAACATAGAGCACAAGTATCAAGTGAGAGTCATCCTATCACAAAATGTAGACATTCAAATCAGAATGACACCTAGTGAACCCTGCGGAGAGAAGAAAGGAATCCATAGAGAGATTTCCTTAGTCTGCAAACCAAGGAAGTATCCTGGATGAAACCCTGTGGCTGCTCCATATAAATCTCCTCATCAAGATCACCATGAAGAAAAGCACTCTTCACATCCATCTGATGTACAGGCCAACCATGAGCTGTAGCAATAGCAAGTGTCAAACAAATGGAGTTCATCTTGGCTACAGGTGCAAAGGTCTCAGTATAGTCAACACCTACAACTTGAGAGAAACCTTTCGCAACAAGTCAAGCCTTATACTTATCCACACTACCATTTGCTGCAAACTTGGTCTGATAGATCCACTTACATCAAACTATCTTTGTCCCCTTAGGGAGATGGACTAAATCCCATGTGTTGTTCCTCATCAAGGAACTATACTCTTCCTCCATAGCATGGTCCCACTCAGGAACCCTTGATGCTTCCCTAAATGTCTGTGGATCAGAAGCGGTAGCAATGAATGCATGTGGTAGATCCTGATGCTGTGATTGAGTTCTCCATGTATCTGAAGGATCCCCAACAAGAGAACCCACGGACTCAAGTGTCTGTCAAGCCCAACGAGGTCGAGGTGGAGCTGGAGAACGAGGCTCCTCAACTGCAAGTGGACCCGGTAGAGGTGTTACCCTACGAGTCGGAGTTGAAGGAGTCTCATCATCTGAATCACTAACATCACTATCCACAATGGAGGAAGGTGGAGGAGGTAGAGAGGCTAAGCTAGGAGAGCTTTCCTCAAAGTGAACACTCCTCTCAATGAACACCTCATGTGTCTCTCGATCCATCAATCTGTATGCCTTAACACCCTCAAGATATCCACCAAATATGCAAGGCCGACTCTAAGGTTCCAATGCCTTGTGTTTCTGCGGAGGTATGTGAGCCCATGCTGGACACCCAAAGACTCTGAAATGTCTCACAATCGGTTTCCTACCAGCCCAAGCTTCAAATGGAGTAATACCTTGCAAAACTTTGTGAGGAACCTAATTTTGGATGTGTGCGGCACAACTGATAGCTTCTGCCCAAAAAGCAGGATCAAGAGAACGTGCATGTATCATATAGCTAGCCATTTCTTTGAGAGTTCTATTCTTACATTCTGCAACCCCGTTCTTCTATGGAGTGTATGCGATAGAATGATGAATATCAATCCCCTCAAATGTACAAAAATCCTCAAGTCTTTTGCTCACATATTCCCTTCCATTATCTGTGCGAAGAATCTTGACCACTTTCCCTGATTGCTTCTCCACGCAAGTCTTGAAGTCCTGAAATTTGTCAAATACTTCACTCTTATGAATAAGAAAGTAGACCCAAGTGAAGCGGGAGTAGTCATCAATGAAGGTGAGGACATAGCAGGCCTTACTAAATGAAGGTGCTGGAAATGGACCTGCTACATCGCTGTGAACAAGTTGAAGAACTTCCAAAGCTCTCCAAGCTTTCCCTTTATCAAACTTCTCTTCGGGATGCTTGCCCATGGAACAACTTGAACATACACCCTCTAAAAAACTGATTCAAGGTAGACCTGTGACCATGTCTTTAGTGCTAAGCTGCTGAAGATAGCGGTAGTTGAGGTGTCCAAACTGCTCATACCATAGCTTACTTTTTGAAATTGAATGAGTAAGCAAGGCCCTAGAAGGTGAACTTGGCACAAAGTGGGAGAATGAATAAAGCCTTGACTTGTCATTGAATTGTCCCACTGCTACCAAGGCATCATCATCAAGTTCCTTTACCACAACTGAGTCTGGTGTAAACTCAACCTTTTTCCCATTCCCATAGTGAGTGATTTGGTAGATAGAGAGAAGGTTGGTAGACAAGTTAGGAACATAGAGGACATTCTCAAATGTTCCATCATCCATGTCAACTGAACCTTTCCCTTCAACCTCTACATGTGTATCATCACCTATGTAAATGTGAGGTACCTTAGATGGCTCCAATGAAGAAAACTGCTCCTTTGTAGAACCCATGTGATATGAAGAACCTGTTGTAGCCACAAATGCTTGCCCTTTTCCCTTAGAATGTGAGGAAGAGGAAGGAGATGAATCCTTCTTTGTGTAGGCAGATGGAAAGTTGATGTTGTTTTTCTTAAGAAGATTAGTTAACTTATCAACTTGCTTTGCGTGGCATTGATGCTCATCATGACCATACTTCTTGCAATATGCACAGGTTGGTTTATCCTTCTTAGGTGGTGTCCCCTTCTTGGAAGAGGATAAAAAATCACCTTGTGATGGAGAGGATGATTGTCCTTTTTCCTAGTGTGGCTTAGACTTAGAATGCTTCTTCTTCTTGTTGGAATCTTTGCCTTGACTTCCTTGATTCCCTTGATTAGCCACCAAAGCCTTGGACTTTGAATACTTGAGAAGCCCCATGTTCAACAACTTAGATTGTTCCAATATCAACATTTCTATGAAAGCATCAAATGAAGGCATAACATAGGAACTCCCCACTGTCAAACGATGAGTTTGGAAGCTAGACACAAATGCTGCATATTCTGGTGCAAGCTTGTCCAACAAGTTGAATATCAACTGAGCATCCTTTTTGTCAATTCCACAATCCTTAAGCTTTGCTCTTAGCTCATTTGCTTTGGTGACATAATCTTGGATTGTATCAAAACTCTTGGGATCCAAGTTGGTGAGCTCATTGTCAATTTTGTAACCTCTAATTTCATCAACTTGACCATACAATTTCTGAAACATATCCCAAGCCTCTTTGATTGTTGTACACTTCTCAATGTGAAAAATGAGGTCATCTGATACATACTTGCGCAAAGTTCCAAGAGCCATACAATTCTTAGTGAGCCATTCTAACTGAGCATTAGGATCAGCCTTAGGATTAGGTGGTGTTGTTATTGTTCCATCTATGTAATGCGTGAGACCCTTTTCCATTAATTTACTCCATACTTTAATTTTCCATGATGCATAATTATGTGGAATTAAAGGTGGAAATTTATGAGAACTCATTGCAACAAAAATGAAAGAGCACAAAGAGAGGCACAATCACACAAGACACCCCCCCAAAAATGATGATTTTGGCACTTTATATGTAGTGCGTGTACAATAGGCCACTTGCAAACAATGGCAAGGTGGACTTCTGATTTTGTTTTACAACTGCCCCAATAGGCTGAGAACTACAAAGCAAAAGATTAGAAAGATAGATCTATGCAATACAAATGCCAAATTGGCCAAATAAGACCATATGATGAAATTACAATTTCTACTCACAATTGCTACAAAATGATAGCATATTCTGAGAGTAGACAAAAAATAACACACTTTCAAAAAAAACGGCACCTGAAAAGGAGTTCGTATGAGCTCGAACAGAGACTTGGAAGTTGCAGAAATGGGGATTGGACAGGTACAGTCACCAAAAACTAAGAATTCTGAAAAATATGTCCATCAAAATCAGAAAATAATTCTACCATGTGAAAGTACACGAAATTATAGCCCAGTTGAAAAAAAATTGCACCAAAAAAGGAGCAAACATGAGCAAGATATGGCCATTTGAAGTTGAACTGCAAAATCAAAAAGCTCAATGAGAGGGGCCTGCCAAATTTTTGAAAAATGATGATGTCAGCAAAATGTGGGGTTAAATTTGATGGCCGTATGATCGTCACGAAAACGTCACCTCCCTGCTAACTGGGCATCCGTATAGTATGGACTGATGACTTGGCGCGATCTAGTTGGCCGAAAAATATTATGTGGTAGTACGGAAATCTGACGTGGCAGGCTGATTTGGCTGCTGACGTAGCACGATCTGACTGGGCATACGGTCAACTGCGTGGTTCTACACTGATGAGCAAGTGACATGGCGATGCCAGGTGGCGGTCGGGGTGGGGGCCATGCAGGAGAAAGGGCTGCTGAAAGTGGAGGGTCTCGCCTGTCAAAAGTTCGGCAGTTACCGGAGGTGCCAACAGAATTAAGTGTCGATGGTGGAGGGTCTCGCACCGGCAAGCGGAGGTGCTGACGGAGAAAGCTGCTGTCGGCGGGAGGCTCCGGCAACAGGTAAGGATGTCGCCGGGGAGGCGCCGAAAGTCCGGGGAACAGCGGGAGCAGGCGTAGACTTCCGTGCAGTGGTGCGATGACGACAGACCTATAGACAATGCAGGGTATGGAGAGCACGAGGGGGGGTCTGCGGATCCCCAAAAACAACTTTTTCTTTTTTTTTTTGAAAAAATTTTTCGAAATTTTTTTTTGTTCGAAATATATATTTTTTTTTTTTGGCGAAAAGTTTTCGAATTTTTTTTTTTATTTTTAGAAAATATTAAAAAAAATTTCGAAATCTGTACAATAATAGCCAAAATGGGCAAAAAAAATTTCTCACCAAAATAGGTTGACTTTATAGTCGAAATTCATGGAAACAGCCTCCTGGATTCAACGGTGATGTCCAAATCGCTATACGACGCCCCAAAAAAATGAAGATCCCCAAATCCAAAAATAGAAGCCTCCAAAATGTCTCCAAAAAACTAATCAATGAAGCCCTATAGGCTCTGATAGCCCTATAGGCTCTGATACCATGTAGGATTTTGCCAAGATCAAGGGCACAATAAAAAGCATAAAAGAGAGACAATAGAATGACAAGAACAAACTATATTCTCATCAATATGCAAAATGATCAACTGGATTAACCAATACAATGAATATAGGCCTGCTTATATAGGCAAGGCCATATGGATGTACGAGCACACAATTATGACATGTGGCTCAATGAGAAACAAGGGTAGGTAAGAAATACTAGGGGTAGGTGGGAGAAATAATATAATATTCCACAAGAGGTGGATGACCCACCGAATGTGGAGTGTAATAGCAAAATAAGACCATAAAAGGTGGAATTTCTCCTACAAGCTCTATCCCTATGTGCACACTTCCCTAAGTGTCTCAAATCCAAACTACGAAGAGATGCATTATCCTAAGTTAACTTAAGTAAAGTGTAATAATATCCAAAATGAATATTTATTTACACCAACAATTCTTTTTACTTGCCGAAAGAGAGGGAGAAATTGAAGAAGAATACTGATGGTGGGTGAGATAAAACTTCGCTCCCAAAGCCATGGCGGGTGATTGCCGAGTTCACAATGTGATAATTTACCCTAGATGGTAAATTCTACAGCTTATTCAGCTATCATTTCATCATTCTGAATCATTTCCAAAATAACTAGTGCATTTCTTTGCCCTTTTATTTGGCCTCATCTTTAAATGATAGTATTAGAACTCATAAGAAAAGAGATTTCTCATTTGTTCTCCATGAGGGCTTAATCTTGTTGATTATGGAGCATGTGAAAGCCTTGCATGTTGAGAGGAACCCTAGGGCTAAAATTGGTATTTAAATTTAGAAGAATTTTTGGGTTCATTATGGGGACACCTATTCTTATGAGGAGGTGGATTCTAATGGGGATGAGGTCTTCCATATTTCTGATAAATAGGGCCCCTTGTTATCTATTTACATAAACCCTAACCCCACTAGTAGAAAAGGTATTGTTTTATCTGATGAGGATGACGACCCTGATTATGTTCCTGACTTGATGGACCCTAGTATTGATGTGAAGGGAAAAAGGGTGACTAGGGTTTCTGTGTCGAGTGCTAAGAGTAAATCCAAAATCTCTAGGGTCCCGGTGGTCAATGTCACTAAGACAATGAAGGCCTCTTAGATTTACTTGGATGGGCCTATAGAGGTTCAGGGTGTTAATTATTTTATGCCTACTAATGTTGGTGGGGCTACCCTTAAGGAGATGGGATCCTTTGTCCATGAGAACTCGATTTCTAATATCGATCTTAGGAATCTACAAGATAATCAAAATTCCCCATTCTCCTAGATCTTTTAGGAGATCAATATTCTTAAGGAGAAGGATAATCCACCTAGTAGGGACTTGGACAATATTCTTGATAATATAAGGTCCTTGGATAATGCTATCAAAGACCTCAAGATGGATCATAAAGAGCACTAAGGCCCTGGAAGATGATTATCACAAGCTTAAGAAAAGTCAAATTGTGGTGGTGGTGGTGAGTAAGGTGGCCATGGACAATACTAGTGAGGCTTTCTATAGGCTTAATGAGAAAGACAAAGTTCTTCATGCTATCTCTCAGAGAAATTCCCCATCTGGTAGCATGAAGTTGGTCAAGAAGGCTAAGGCAGTGGATGTAGGTACACATACAAATCACAGGGATCCAATGGAGAATGTGGATGAGGACTTAGAGGTGAATGAGATGCCCTAGTCGGGTCCTTCTACAAGGTTATGTAGTAAAGATAAGGGTATGACCTCTATTGATAGCATTAGTAAGAAAGTTATAACTATCAATGAAGAGATCATTCAGAAGAATGATAAATTGGGAAAATTACTATAGTTTTATTTAGCTTCTCTATCTAGTTTTTATTTTTGAGCTTCTTTTCCTTGGTTTTTGGTGGGCTGGTTGGTGTTTGTTTGGTTGCTAGGCCCTAGGTGGTTGTTGTTTAAGATTGTTCTTTTGTTGACTTTGGGTTTTTGGTCCCTATAAAAGTAGTTTTCCCCTTTAATCGAAACAAAGTAAATACATAATTTTAAATCCCTTAGACAACAAATTAAATAGATCATTGTAAATCCCTTACATAGAAAAGTAAATGTTAGGATAATTAGTGAACAACTGAGGGGGGGGGGGGGGGTGGAGGGTGAATCAGTTGTTTACAGATTATAACTATTAATCCACAATACAACCTTAAACAAATCAAGTACCGATAAAGCATATACAAATGCTGGTAGGAATAGATACCGGTAAACAATACAACTTAACAATTAACCATATAATCAATGCAAAGCAATCATGCCACATAACACCATGATTTGTACGTGGAAAACCCAGAAAGGGAAACACCATGGTGGGAAGCCTACCCACAATTAGATGATACTTCTGTAGAAAGTATGTGTTACAATGAGGGGCCTGCACTTGCAAGAAGGCACACTGCCTAGAGCGTACTGCTAATTACAAAAGAGTCTCATTGACTACAAAGAGGCTACAACCATCTCAAGATAAATGGACAACAATCCAATAGAGTGAACTGCTAGAATTAGCATCTACCATGCCTGATTATAGTCTCGGTTAAGCTTAGTGTCGGAGGACTAAATTCTCTTCTGAATCTAATTCGATCATCAATGATTGACCAACACCTATGCCTGAATGATATTACAATATTTGCACATTACATTCCTTGACCATGACCTTTCAATAATAATGATACTCTACAAAGAGTTTCTACCTCTTATTTATACAAACCTTAAGGCCTAAACTGATTAGCTAGACCACCTAAAAGATATTACAATAAGATCATTACATGATTCCATATTACAATGATATGCCCTATTGGCTTAAGACCAAAACAACAATAACAAAACTATAAATCATATCGGAACATCTCAGTAACATGTAGAGTACACGTTAGCATGATACTGGTCCATAACCTAGATAGGTGCTGGACCTATTCTGGGTCCACCATGCCAAAGCAATGTCTTCAAGCAGTTGAAGCATGATCAAAGAACATCTTCAACATCCTGAAATCCATGAAGAAGCTGCACCAACACCAACTATGCATCCTGTCACGATTCCTTAATGAAAGCTCTATCGGTAAAGCCTTAAACCAGTGTCGGTAAGGGTTTACCAGAGTGTATGATAGCATCTGATTACCAAGACAATACCAACTGACCAAAACATGTGCATGGAGCATATAACACATGAAATCAAATATACTTCACTAATCCAAACATGGTGGAAGTGTCCAACAAATAGTCTCTTCCGTCGGTAACACTAGATCTTCTACCAGTAACCAAAACTTGTCTACTAGTAACCAACCATAACAACTAGTGTTGACATCAATGACAAAACATCAATGCAACACAAAATCATTTCATCCATAATGCCAACAGTAAATACATCATTTTAAATCCCTTAGAAAATAAAGTAAATCAGTAAATGCATAGTAAAAAGATTCATTCAAGATCAAAATATTGACATCATTTAAAATCCCTTACTAGGAAGAAGTTTGTAAATTGTTTATATTGTCTATTGATTGTGGTGGGCACAAGTTTCCATCAATGGAAACATTAGGAATATCCTTCCCTTGTCTTATTAAAACTTCATTTCACATGCCAAGAAAATATCATATCTTCTCAAATGTTATGTCATGAGCACTATGGATATATGGGATAATTTGTTAGATTCATTGCACCATTTTCATATCTTTTTTGCGTTGATAACTTACATGGATCTTAGTTGCATTATGCATATAATCAAGCATCCATTTCGCCTTTTTGGAATTTATGAGCAAGTTATTTTCTAGATTTAAATTGACAAGTATTGATCAAAAGAAATTTAGTGCAATATAAAAGTTAAACTATGTTTCATGTATCCTCTACCTTGATATACCTAAATAGAAATTAGAAAATATCTACAAATAGAAAGACAAGTAGCATTTATTCTGAGCAGCTAAATTATTATATCATTTTTATATGGGTTGACAATATGGTTCTACTTGCTAAATGCCTTGAGGAATTAGGTAAAAAATCAAGAGTTTGCAACAGGTCCAATGTTGTTGTAATAATGATAAACACAAAATCACATTAGTCAAATATACAAAAAAAATTTAAATTGTTGCCCTTGGCATTGAGTGGTTGTATGTACATAAAGCAACTAAAAAATATAAACCGTTGTATAAAGAAATTAGAAATCAAAGATTAAATATAATAATGAAAGCATGGTATAACATAATTTAACTTGTGAGATGTTTGGGTGTGAGTGATATTGGGTTAAAGCCTCTAGTAGGTGCTCATAAATTGCAGTTATTAAAGGTGAAAGATTGCCCCCAAATTTTTGAGAGGGGGACTAAAGGTGCCACAAAGGACGTCTCCTATAGTCAAGATCTCTCATGAATGTACTAATCTGGGAGTGTTGATAGGGAGTTCTTTGATCAATGTTTTTCAAAATGGTAGAATATTTCTAGAGAGCATCTCAAGTTTGATCGCAAATCAATCCATGCTCAGTGATATGCATATTATCCAATAAAGAGAAAGTTTACTAAAAGAAAATGATTTTTTTTTAATTTTTTCATGTTATGTAAAATAAATTTAATTCTTTAGTTGGCTATTTGTGGAATATGGGTTGAGAGAATGTTGACAAGAATGCACATTTTGTTTGTAGTGAGCTACCCCCTTGTTAGTGAGGCATTCAATGCTGACCTTGAGATTCGTGACATGGCAGTGAGCCTCTTGCAGATCTGGGTTAAGTTTGGAATTTGTAGCGAGCATTGATAGTTCAATCTTTTGGCCCAATGGTAAATGATTCCAACAATTGGTATTAGAGCCATGGGTCATGAGTTTGAATCACTCAGGTCACATTGAGGGGGGGGTTGTTGGCAGTGAGCTACCCCCTTGTTAGTGTGGTGTTCAACACTGACCTTGGGATTCATGACATAGTAGTGAGCCTCCCATGGATTTGGGTTAAGTCTGGCGTTTGTAGCGAGCATTGATAGTTCAAGCTTTTGGTGCAACGACAAATGATTCCAACACGTCTATCTACTTTGATAGTTGCTTTCTTGTATGCCAAACTATTTAGTGCATCTTTGAGAATTAGATTCAAATTTTAATGTAAATACCTTTACTAGTATAACTTGTCTGGTTATTTGAAATAGTTACTTTCACAACCAATTTTATAATAGCTAAAACCTAAAAAATAGATTAAAATATCATAGATAATTCTAAGGAAACAAGAAAAAATATTTCAGCAAGTGAGGAAGGTGGATCTATTGATTTCAGAAAAGATGGGAATAGAAAACAAAAATAAATAAAAAATATGGTTCAAATTTTTGGAATGATATGTTTGGTTTTTGTGTTTAACTATGATATATACTTTTGCTTTATCAATTACAATTAAATTTCGATAAATCATGGTTCGAGTTATTGTTACCCTATGTTTGGTGTTTGTGTTTAACTATGGAATACTTTTTCTTTATCAATCAAGAATTAAGATTAAATTACCTTGTAGGATTTGTTGGGAGATGAGTCTTTCTACATGTTTGTGACAAAAAAATTATAATATTGTGACTTTCAGACAAAGGAATTGTTTAGTTCCCTTGATGGGTGCATATTAGAATTCATGGAAAAGCTAAAATAGAATGCAATATCATGACAAGAGCAGTAATTTTTCTTGGAAGAAGACCGAATTCTTTAAATAGGAGGAAATCCAATTTAGTAGAATGAAATGAGTAAGCCAAGTTATCAAATTGGTCTTGGCTAGTTCAACAAATGAGTTGATATTGACCATGTTATGATTGATTTTGTTTTATGAAATATGCTTAGCTAGAATTCATTCTTGCATAGCTAGAAAATCATTTTAGCAAAATAACAAGAGTTGATTGAATTAGGTCAGTCTTAGTTAACAAGAGTTGATTGAATTAGGTCAATCTTAGTTTGGTAGATTGGTTGAACCAGACGTAATACTTTTTTTTTTTATCTTTGTGTTGACTTTAAAATAGATCAGCACCAACTTGGAGGAATGATCAGAGTAGACACAATCATTATGAAATCTTACAAAGTAATAGGTTCTAGGAAGTTATCAAATAGGTCAAAGCTTGCTGAGTAGAATTATACCAAAAATAGCCTCAAATTTTAAAATATGTAGATACTGTTGTTCACCAACTCTGGTTAACCCAAGCTCACTTGCAATCCTTCTATGAAATGGCCAATTTCAATCTATGGAACACATTAGAACTTGGACAACATAACATAGGACCCTAATTGATCCTCCTGCACTTCAGGTTTTGCTAGACCTAGGGGGGACACCCTTTTGATGCATTAAATACAATAGTTACAGACATATGGCAGCATCAAACAATAAGCAGATAGATCATTCCACAAGCTCAACAAATTAGAAAACACATACAGATTGGCTAGATCTTGTACAAATAATGGAGGAAATAGAGTTTGGAATGAATAGAACACAAACCCCTAAACATAAAAGGAAATAGATTTTTCTTTAAATTTGTAAATCTAAAACTATCCCCAAATCTTTCAAAGACTAGTGTCTTGTTCATTGGGCAACAGAGTCACACACAGAACTGCAAAATGCAAATCATAGCTGCAAATTTGTTTTCCTTACAAGATATTCCTACATTAATACCTTATATCAATGCATTACTTAATTCATTCACAAAATTATCAGATCTTGAATACATATTCCATTGTTTATGACTGATTATAGAATTAAACTCTTCAATGAAGAATGCCTACAAACAATTACAAAATCTCCTTGAGATGACAAATTCTAGCCTCCTTGAGGATTCGATTTATAACAATGAAATACATGCCTAGAGACAATATTGTGTGCAATTTACTCATGCCTGACACAAGTAAGACCTGCAACTAAAAAAACATCTCCAATACTGCACTGTAACCTCTATACCCTTAAAAGATCCATATAATTTTACAAATTTGGGTCAAGAAATTCAGAACTAGAAGCCATGAAATCTGGAGCACTTCCTCTAAAATTTTGGAACCCTTACAATTGAGAAGAAATGGGAACAAGAAGAGGAAGGAAAAAAATCAAATTTCATCAGAACATGTCATGTGTCTTCTTTCTGAATTTTATTTTCTTCCTCCTTCCCATGGAAACTTCTCTCAAAATATATGAGATCTGTTGAAACTAATTCCATAACTACATTTTTCATTTTGACCATTCTGAGAGCTTTCCGGTGATATATAATACTTGCGAATTTGGCCAAAAATTAACTTATGGGCGAATTAATCCTTTTTATGTGCACCATCATTTAATTTTTTTGGATTTTTCCTATAGTTGAAACTATGCAATTTAATTTTATTTTTCACCATTTTTTGGCCTAACGCCTGATGAATAATGATGAACAGTAAGTACTCAACAGATACTGAGAGTGGGGGGGAGTGAATCAGTATAGACAAAAACTTCCTAAAACCACTTTGACTATAAAGACTGCACTAACTGGTAAACAGGATCACCGATCTAAATCAGGGCACTACCAATAAAACACAGTGGGACTATGAAACAAATAAACCGGTAACACTTAGATCTTCACAAAACCTAATAGCTCACTTCCACTTCACCCATATGCTTAAACAAGTAATACATCATCAAAAATATTAAGACCACTGGATCATCATGCATTAGTACTTAATAAAGAATACTAATCATCACATGAAAAAGCATCACACATGACACACTGATTTTTCACGTGGAAACCCAACTTGGAAAAACCACGGTGGGGATGAATACCCACAAGTTTTTCTTTGAACTCTTCTGAAGTCCACTCTGTTAGGAGCCTAATCTGATTAAGGACTTTACAATAGGTTCTGCTAGGAACCGATCCTTCTAGGGATCACCCGGTTAAGGGATGGATAAATACTTGGTTAAAGTTTAGAAACCTAGTAAAGGTTACCTCGTAAGAGGATTTGAAGAACTCAATGAATTTGAGTCACCCTGTTAAAGGATTTACAGAATGCCTGTTAAAGCTACCCATTTAAGGGATTTTCCAACTACTGAAATGGTTAGAAGTCAACAGGTGATACACTGATCTGATAACAACACTCAATTGCAAGGTAGATCCACTTTAGTTCCTTTGCTTCTACAATCACACACTGCAGGTATCAACACACTTCTCTGGTCTGGCAAGAATCGAGTATCTCTTCACTTGGATACACACATAACATTTGCTAACAACTTCACAATGCAAATCATCATCGACGTTATAAACAATAGATAGGTCGGTGGCATAAACCCTAAACCCTAAACATTTAGGTTATCAATATAGTCAGTTCAATCTTGACCGTTCAAACACATTGTATTGAATAAAACAGTCTTGAACAGATCTCAAGACATTCTCCATCATTTGTTCTTTGCCGCTTCTGGAAGCTGATAACCCATCACGTGCTCTCCACCATTTACTGAGACTTCGCACATTCCCAAGGTAGATAGAATCAATATTCTTCATCCATGATCCTCAAGGAAATCCTTCATGCGCACAAGGCCAACGTGGCAACACGATCTGATCTTCATTGTAATGCTAACTCAACACAGAATGTCATTGATCGAATCACACAGACTTCGAATGCATCAATTGGAAACCCTGAAGCTAAGACTACCAACCGGTAGTCATACCAAATAACCCTGATACAAAACTTTCCATATACTGGTTCACATTCCAACATACCGATTCACTTGAACAAACATACCGCTTCACTTTTTCGCATGTACTGGTTCACATCATCATACCGGTTCTTTTGTAAGTTTTCTTACTTCAATATACCGGTTCATACTTCAGCATATTGACATCAATGACAACATACAATATCATCATGTCATCATACTCTGCACATATGCCAACAACGCCCTGCAATGTGGCAACCTGCGATTCACTAGGAGGGTCCACTGGGCACCACCTGGGATGACACCTCATCTATCCGCCACCTGTCTTCCTCATCACCACCACTAGACTGCCACTTGTCCACCTCATCATCACCACTGGACTGCTTCATCATCACCACCTATACGCCATGTCATCTTTTGCCATTTTGTGATGGTTAATGGGTGTGCATCTTCAGCTTGCAAAACAATGCCAACCATCGGATCTCGATGAACCTGCACGACCTTTAATCCTTCACTTTTCCACACGTGCTTTTAGCCATTTGGTGATGGTTATTCTTCGAGCATCTTCGCCTTGCAAAAATTCATGGATCGTCGATCTGCTATGAACTTGCTCACCAGTTAAATCACCCTTTCACTAAAACATTTTCCTCAGGAACCATGCCCGTGTGGGGTCCGCCTGGTCGCCACTTGGCCTCCTTGGTCGCCTCAGGAAATGCACCCACGCGCATGGGGTCCACCTGGGTGCCCAACCAGTACCTTTTGTCAAAATCCTTTAAGCTTTCACATTATAGATGAGTGGAGTGTTGTATTTAAATACTAAGAATAATCCCTGCCCATCCAATGTGGGACTAATGCCTTATGCCTGGCAACACATTTTTTGAAAGTTTTTGCAGAGTGTTTTAATGGCTGATTGCATCCAATGACATTTGGTTGGAAGTATCTATTTTAACCATTCCACGTAGGAGGAGAGGATGGTTATACACTTGCCACTTACACTTGCTTGAAGTTCGTTTAAAATGACCTCTTCACCATACCACACACCTCATGCAAAGGCAAGGAAGACCTGGCCATTAAACCTACAAATTACATTTTCTTTGAGTTTTCAAAAAGCCCTCCAAACTCCATGGCAGAGGGGGGAAAACTTTCTAATGGCATCTACTTTTGTATAAAGTTTAAATGCCTTCTCCATGCTTGCAGAGGATCCATGCCATAGTAGAGAGGAGGACTTGGCAAGCAAAGTTCGTGGGCCTTGGTAATAGACCTGCAGATGCATCTGATTGGAAGTCTTTACTTCTCCTCTAGCTAGCACACCACACTCCATAGCCAACACACCACACTTCATAGCCAACACACCACACTCCATACCACCTACAAGGAGGCTAGACTGGTTTACACCAGCCAATTGCATTAACTTCTGAAATTTAATGCCCATTGCATGCCACGCGGGGGGAAAAATGTTGGCACTTGCACTTTGCTTTGAAATTTAATGTCCTCTCAACCATCATGCAGGGAGGACTGTGGGTATTAAGCCTACAAATTGCATTGGTTTATAACTTCAAATGCTCCATACTCCACCTCACTCGCAGCTGCACCTACCATCATTACATTTGGTTGGGGTTTCTAATACCCATGTGACCTGCCAATTTGCATTTGGTTGTTTTCAATGGCCTCTTCACCATCCACGCAAAGAGGGAGGAGATGGATGCTTTAACCTACCAAGATACCTTTGCAGAAGGGTTTCCTTGCCTTGGTCAACCATGTGAGAGGTCAATGCTCCACACCACGCAGGGATTTGGCATTTACTATTGTTTCAATGTCTCTCCTTCAATGCAGAGGATCCACGTAGGGGAGCTGGGGGGTTTAACTGGCATTCACTTGCCAATTACAATGATTCAAAAACTTTAAAATGGCCTTTGACATGCCACGATAGAGGGAGGTTGGATGCTAGGATCGTGGATTTTTACTTTCACCTATCATACCTTTGCTTGGAAGTGTTGCCTCCTTCCAAACGCCATACAATCCTTATTACTAATCACCACTCCTCCAACCACACTGCCCAAGTAGATATTTTGATGAAGAATAATGGAATCCATGATTGCTGAAATCATCATTGTAAATGTAATGAGTGCAGTAGCAAATAAAGGCCCCTTTATCCTCATACATACTTCTCAAACATAATATGCAATTCCTGAACCCACTACTCCAGAGTAAACTATAATGAGAAGATTCATGTAAAATCCAATTGCTTACGCTGAAAGAGGTCAAAGCATTTGAAGAATGATGATGGTGATGTGAAGACCAAGGCATGGGAAGTTGCATTGCCGTGAAATAAGAACATTTCGCCATAAAATTTAATGTACAAGCATGAGCCAGGTCGGACCCCAAAGTGGGTTTGACTAAATTTTTTTTTCGTTTTCATTCAAATGACCTTTGAAATACCTCACAAACCTTAAACATACCTCTAGAATCAATCGGCACCATTTTCAGATCATCAAACTGAGTTTTGCAACTTTCAGGCACCTGCACCACATTTTTGCATTTAATTGCAAAGATGTAATTTTCAAACTGGTCAAAACATCTTTCTAGACTTCGTCAACTGATAGACGTGTACTTTGATATACAAACATGAACTCTACCAAGCGGTTTCTCAAGATGAATCTGGAGTGAAGAAATATTAATGGTCAAAGATGACCAACTGGCTTTGTCAGTACTGCGGACCTGATGAAGTCAATGCATGGGCAACTCATGATGCCTTACTTAAAAATATCAAATGATCTCCGTAGACCCTCAAATCTGAGGCATAGATACCTTGAAGTATAGATCAAAACTTAGAATAATCAGTTCGACCCAAAGGCTGACTGGGTGCAAATGGTGCGCTCATGAAAATAGCCACAATAACTGATATAGCAATGAAAATACGGAACACTGAATAAGATGGCTCAAGAAACCCTTTTGGAAACTGATCAAATGGATTGGCAGGAGCTTGAAATTTGAAACATAGCTTGTCTTTTATACCAGCAATAGGCTGGAATTTTTTTTTTGATGTGACACTCACCGGGGCAACTTTTACAAATGTACAAAGTGAGGCTCTGACTAGCTGCTGAAACAGGGACTTGTCAAACAACACAAACTGCAAACGGATTGAGCTTGCTAGACTGAGCAAATGGATTCATAAAGACTTGAAATTTTGTACAGAGGCACACTTTTATGCATAAAATTCAATCCATTTTTAATTTCACCATGATGATCAACGGGGCAAAAGTTATAGGACCTCAAAGTAGGCTACTCAATAAAATCTGCATTTGCAGCTAACATGCACTTTCAGCTCACCCCTTGAAATAGGTACTTGATAAATTGATCCAAATTGAATTCTCAAAGCTGCAACACACTTCATTAGCTAAATGAAAGGTGTACAACAAGTTTCCAAAGCCTTACCCCTTGAAAATCAACTGGCTCCATTTTACCCTCTCTCTAACTAGGCCACCTGAATGAGATTAGCTACCTTTCTGAAAATGAGAAAGCAAAATTTTGAAATGGGCCTCAAAACTTGACTCAAATTTAATGAGTCCCAACATATACAAAGATCAAAATAGAGCTATGAACAAAGAGGAACAAATTTTTAATTTATAAAGTTTGGATTCAATAGTTGAAAATTGTGATTGGATTGGCATTGGCGGATCTTCTTGCTAATGAAGAATGGTTCCTCTCATTAATCAAAGAATTGGGTGTATGATTAGCAAGAAGATCTGCCAATGCCAATCCAATCACAATTTTCAACTATTGAATCCAAACTTTATAAATTAAAAATTTTAACAATAAAAGACATAAAAAGATGTCCAAAGTATAAAGGAAAGTGTAGAATAAAAATGAAATGAAAGAATTTTTGATGCAACAAGGATAGTTTAAAAATATCATTAAATTGAAATATTTTATGCTTCATAAATTTTGTTTGAACGCTACTGTATTGAATAGTTCGCTAAAATGGAATATTTATGCAAATTTAGAGCAGTCGTTAAGCAGCAACAAAGAACAACGAGGTGGTGGAGAAATTAAAGCATTCATAGATTATATGCTTACCACACATATTCAACAATTCACCTATTTTCAAGTTGTCTCTATTTTTTTGTTCACTTAAGGATGGTTAGATGATAAAAAATCAAATTATTAATAAATCGTAAAAAATTATAGTAGATAATATATATTATATAGTATTATAATTTTTGATATTCTTTTTTTTTTTTTAAAGGTGGCAGTGCCACTTAATATATTTTATTTATTATATATTTCTTTTACAAAAGTTGATTCAAAGAGCTCTCGGAGAAAAGAACCATTAAGAAAAACTCTGATCCTTGCTCTATAATACATAAAAAGTTTGTGAAACTTAAATCCCTAGTATGCCAAAAAGTACAATATATCTTATAATGTCCAGAATACCAAGTGCCACAAATCATCCCCAAGTATTGAATGTTTTCTAGAATATGTTGAACAAGATGAAGTCTGAACCAAAACATCATGAGAGTTTTACACATTTACATAGAAGTCCACAGTCTATCTCACTTATGCATTTATTCAACTTCCAATCCAACATGCTTCTTATCTACTCAAATTGACATCCATTCACATCATACAGATACAGCAGAACCACAAGACCCTGCACTTATAATACCTCACATACCAATTTTTATCATTATGAAAAAGACCACTGCATAGCCATGTGTAATATTATCCTATACCCATGTCCTCCAAAATTTTTCCCTTAAGAATTGGAAAAGAATCAAGATCACAATTCAGACCCATCATATTAAATTCCACCTTGGAACTTCCCATATTTGCCAACTGATCTGCAACCTAATTCCCTTCTCTATACACATGTGAAATGGTAAAGTTTAGAAATGTATCAACAAGTGTCCATGCTTGTTTAAGTAAATATCTTATTTGCCAGTTGTCAATATTTCTCTTTATGCAAGCGTTGATAATAATAGCTGAATTACCTTCAATGTGAATATAAGAGATGTTCAGTTTTTTTACTAGTAGAATGCCTTCAAGCAAAGCATATTCCTCTGCAAATTTGTTAGTACCTGGTGGAATAGAAGTAGATTTTAAAGAAAAAACACACCCTTTGTGGTCCCTTATGCATACTCCTATTCCTGCATCACCCGGGTTCCCTTTAGAGGAGCCATCAAAATTCAATTTGAGATGCATTGAATCCAAAGGACACCATTTCACTTTACTTCTATCAATTTTACTAGTTCTCACTCTCAGAAAACAAGGTGATACATGAATAGAAATGCCCTTCCAGCAATTAATAACTTGACCATCCCAAGAAGTAAATTCCCTATTTGGATTGAATTGATTTGAAACATGAGCATTATCCAGTTCTGATACTGATTTTTCAATATAATTGAAAACATCAAAAAGAGGAGATGTTTGCTTTCTAAAAATATGCTTATTTCTTTCCCACCAAAGTGACCATACTACTAAGGATGGGATCACTTTCCAAATGCATGCAAAAAGAGAGGATGAGTATAAGACTGGCCATGAGTGGAACAAATCCCATACATTATTTGGAAGAGGGATGCTAAAGGAAAGCTTATCAAGCACAAACATCCAACAACAATGAGCAAAATCATATTGGAGGAGGAGATGATCTAACATTTCACTGTGCTCACCACAAAGTACACAAGCAAATGGATGTGCAATATTCAGTTTATCAAGTCTCTCACTGGTTTGTATTCTCTTGTGTAGATCAATCTAAGCAAACATCCCTGCCCGTGGAAGAACATTGTTGTTCCAACATAAATTATAAGCTCTTTGTGAATAGGATTGAATAGACATCTGATGAATTGCCTTATACCCTTCCTTGATGGATTACTTTCCATTATTTGCAGGGCACCATATCAATTTGTCCAAACCATTAGAGATAAAAATAATGTGGTTCTTGAGGATCAAAGAAAATTTTACTTTTTGACCCGAGGAAATTGGGAGTAGAGCTAGCTTTTTCCAAATGACACGATTTGAAGGCTTCTCAAGATCATCTATGTAATCATAAAGGTGAGAACCCCATTGAGCAATAAATATAGGGATCGCATCTACTAGAGATTCCTCAAGCCATGAATCGTGCCAAAAGTTGACATCTTTTCCATTATCATGCCACGATAAATATCTAGTAATTACATTCCTAGAAGCCATCATGAAGTTCCAAACTGCAGACCTTGATGGAGGATCAAGGATAGTAAATATACATGATGGGGTAGGAGTATCTAAATACTTTTCTTGCATAATTTGACACCACAAAGCATGTGGTTTTTCAAAAAAATTCCAAACCAACTTTCCCCCAAAGGCCTTATTCCTTTTTGAAAGATCGTGCAGAACAACCCGACTCGTAGATTTACTTGGAGTCATTTTGTTGAGAGACACAAGCGGGATCATTTTATCTTCTAACAGATTACCTTTCCAAATAAAATTTTGAATAATTTTCTTGATATGGGAAACAATAGATTTCGGGGCTTCAAGGACTGAAATGTAATAATTTGGAATTATAGCCAAAACACTTTTGACAAGAAGGATCATGCCTGACAGAGATTACCACCTAGCTTTCCACATAGAAATTCTTCTTTTCAATTTGTCAATGACAAATTCTGAAAAGAAGGTTTCCTTGCTCCCATAAAGAAAGGGATACCCAAGTATGAGGATGGAAGAGAATCCACTGGAAAGCCCAATGTCTGGATAATGCTGTTAGACACCATTTCAGAAGTATTGAATATGAATAATTTAGATTTCTAAGCATTGATTTTCTACCCAGATCCGGAAGTATATATGTCCAACATTTTCTTAATATGCCTTGCTTCTCGAATATTGGAACAACCAAATAAAAGTGTATCATCTGCAAATAAAGTGTGTAATAGAAATTGAGGTATTAGGGATGCATAACCCCTTCCAAAGACCATACTCAGCTACTTATTGACCAATTTGCTAAAATATTCTGCCATGATAATGAAGAGAAAAGGTGATAGTGTGTCATCTTGTCTAACTCCCTGAGTGGCTCAAAAAAAACCAGAAGGATTACCATTAATGTTGGTGTAAATAATTATTCATCTTGGATATTATTACACCTTACTTAAGTTTACTTAGGAAATGCATTTCATGGTAGTTTGGGTATGAAACACTTGGGTGTTTGAGCCACATTGGGATAGTGTGTGTAGGAGAATTTCCACATTTTATGGTGTGATCTTGTTGTTACACTCCACATTCAGTGGGTGATCCACCTCATGTGGAATATTATATTGTTTCTCCTACCTACCCACACCTATTTCCTACCTACCCTTGTTTCTTATTGAGCCACATGCCATGTCTGTGTGCTCACATATCCATATAGCCTTGCCTATATAAGCATGCTCATATTCATTGTATGTAACGATTGATGATCCAGTTGATTAGTATTTTCATCTTGATAGAATATAGTTTATTCCTATCAATATTTTGTCTCTCCTTTGTATTTTTCATTGAGCCCTAGATCTTGGAAAAATCTCACATGGTATCAAAGCCTATAGGGCTTCATTGATTAGTCTTTTGGAGACATTTTGAAGGCTTCAATTTTTGGATTTGGGGATCTTCATTTTTTGGGGGCGTCATACAGCAATTTGGACATCACGGTTGAACCCGGGAGGCCGTTTCCATGAATTTGGCTATAAAGTCAGCATATTTTGGTGAGAAATTTTTTTTTTTGCCCAATTTGGCTATTATTGTATGGATTTTAAAAAAAAATTATGAAAAAATATTTTCTGAATTTTTTTTTTTCGAAATCGGAAAAAAAAACATTGAAAAAAAAAATTTGAAAAAAAAAATTCAAAAAAAAAAAATTTGGGGGGGGTCTGTGACCTCTGTTCTTTGCAGATTTATTTGTAGACCTGTATCACTCTGCCGACGTTGTCCACCGCACTTCCCCTTGGCCCCTCAACCTGGCCCCCACGACAACCACCGGTCTTCTACCACTCCAGGCCCCGGCCCCTGTGGATCTCCTGGCCTCTCTATCAGCCGTTGCTCCCTTTCCGGCATGGCCCCCGTGAAGTCCTCCGTGCCGACCACCATCTGTCAGTTATCGACCACCATAGGCACTATCCTCCATGCTCCCACTGATCTATAGCTTCCGACAGTCATTAAAACTTGTGGACCCGCATCCGCTACATGGCAGGAGGCCACTGGCCGGCAGTCAACATCCGTACGCCTAGTCACACAGTGCCACATCACTTTTCCATACGGTACAGACATAGAATGGGCTGGGAGGTGGAATTTTTTTGACTGGCAGATGGGCGTCAAATTTAAGCTCATCATTTTCTAACATTAGTGCCACATCAGTAGTATTTGAAAATGTTTGCAGTCCCCTCTCGTTGAGCTTTTCAGTTTTACAGTTCAAATTTGGAAGGCCATATCTTGCTCATTTTTACTCCTTTTTTGGTGCAATTTTCTTTGAAATGGGCTATACTTTCATGCTCTTCATAGTGGTGGAAGAATTTTTTGATTTTGATGGATGGATTTTTCAGAAAACATAGATCTTCATGACTGTACCCGTCTAATCCCCGATTTTGCAACTTCTGAGGCTTCATTTGGGGTCATACGACCTCCTTTTCAGGTGTCATTTTTTTTTAAAGTGCATATTTTTTCATCTACTTTCATAATCTACCATTTGTTTGCAGTGATTTTAAGAAGAAATTGTACTTTTGTTATTTGGCCATTTTTGGCCTATTTGGTACTTGCATTTTTCTTGGATCTCAGTTTAGATCACTAGCAATATTCGTTGAAGCCTCTTAGATCTAATTTTGAGAATTTTTAAATTGAAATTAGAAGTCCACTTTGCCTTGTTTTGCAAGTGGCCCATTGTATATGCACTAAGTATAAAGTGTCAAATCACCATTTTGAGGGGGGGGGGGTTTCTTGATTGAGTATTTTGGGGGGTGTCTTGTGTGATTGTGCCTCTCTCTATCTTGTGTTTTTTTTATTTTGGTGCTATTGGTTCTCCTAAATTTCCACTTTTAACTCCTCATAATTATGCATCATGGAAGATTAAGGCATTGAGTAAACTAATGGGAAAAGGGACTCATTCATTATGTAAATGAAACTATAACAACACCACATGATCCTAAGGCTAATCCTAATGCTCAAATTGAATGTCTTACTAAGAATGTTATGGCACTTGGAACTCTTAGAAAGTATGTATCAGATGACCTCATTTTTCACATTGATAAGTGTACAACAATTAAAGAGGCTTGGGATATTTTTAAGAAATTGTATGGTCAAGTCGATGAGATTAAGGGATACAAGCTTGATAGTGAACTCACAACTTTGGATCCCAAGGATTTTAATATACAATCCAAGATTATGTCACAAAAGCAACTGAGCTAAGAGCAAAGCTAAAGGATTGTAGAATTGACAAAAAGGATGCTCAATTGGTTTATAACTTGTTGGACAAGCTTCCTTCAGAGTATGCAACCTGTGTATCTAGCTTTCACACCCATAGGTTATCTCAAGGTTCCTCATACACTTCTCCCTCATTTGATTCATTCACGGAGATGTTGATACTTGAGCAATCTAAGTTGACCATGATGGGGATTCTCAAATTTTCAAAGTCACAAACTTTGGTGGCTAATAAAGGGAATCAAAGTAATCAAGGAAAAGGCAAGAATCAAAAGAAACCTAAGTCAAAACCACAACAAGATGGAGCACAATCTTCCTCTCCACAACAAGGTGATTCACCATTCTCACCTAAGAGGAAATCATATAAGGACAATCTTTTTTGTGGATATTGCAAGAAGTCAGGACATGATGAACATCATTGTTATAAAAAGGATATTGATGAGTTCAAGAATCTTCTTGAGAAGAATAGAATCAACCTACCTTCTAGAATGTCTACATCGGCTTCTTCTTCCAAGGATACAGGAAAGGATCACTCTTTTGGGACACATAAAAGAAAGGGACAAGCTCTTTGTGCTACTACAAGTCCTAATTCTGGGAGATTGCTTCTATATTCAGGGGCTTCTCATCATATGGCATCTTCGCAGTCTATGTTTTCTACATTTGAGCCTTTCCATATGCCACAGATTTTGATGTGAAATCATAAATACATGGATGTGATTGGGAAAGGATCTATTGCCACTGGGGATAACTCCTTCAATGATGTGTTGTTTGTACCCCACTTGACAAATAATCTTATTTCCATCTATCAAATCACACATGGAACAACTAGGAAAACTGTGGATTTTACACCTGATTTAGTTATCATTAGATACTTGGAGAGTGGAGCTATCATTGCGACTAGGGTGGTTGATCATTCATCTCAGTTGTACTCTTTTTCAAATTTTGGTCCTATTGATGAGGTTGATTCTTCCTATGTTGATGATTCAGATTTTGAGGAGAACTTTGGGCATTTGAACTTGGGGAATCTCACATGTGACTCCATTCTTGAGCCTTGCATTTCATCTCCTTCTATTGATATCACACCACCTATTGCACCTAATGATGTAGCTAGTGAGATAGTTTTGCCTTCTTGTGATTCAGTGTAGCATGATACCACATGTCTTCTAGCTTCAATTCATTGGGATGACTACTTGACAAACATTGTAGGTTTGTTTGTGGAGTCCTACATTGCAGATTTGGGAGACATCATTGATGACATTCATCTTCTCTTTGATGAAGATGATCCTTCTTCAAATGTTGCGAGGGGTCACTCTGACCCTCTTGTGCATTCTCTACATGATCAATCTTTAGAGGTTGACATGATTGTGGATACTTTTGTCCAGTAGTTGGAGGAGGTCTCTTTACCTTTTGAGGAGACATGTGAGTCTTTGGACATTGTTCTACATTATTCTCCACTAGATCTTGGATTGCCTTTTTCAGTAGTGCGGCATAGTTTACCACCTTTGGAGGGGGTAACTTTTAGTATTGACATGGAAACATTTGAGCAGTTTTAAGAGATTCCTTTCATCATGACTATTTTTGCTTCATCTTCCCTTCATGATTAGGGAGATGTCATGGATACACCTTTGGTTTTGTTTCTTCCTAAGGGGAGCAATGTGGTTCAACATTCGTGGAGTAGTTTCTTCATTCATCTTTGAGATTCTATGATTGGTACCAATTCCATATTTAGGGGGAGATTCCTAGTCTCTCTTCTTCTTCTCTCATATGGGGGGACTTTTTACTCACATGGGATTTTGTCCTTCACATATTTCTATGAGAGTTCTTTGTATATGGTTTTCATCTCTCTTTTGGAGGATGGTTTTTTCCCATTGGGTTTTTCTCTCTTTCCTCGCTTTGTGAGAGATTTCATTGCATTTTCATTTGTACATGGGTACCTAACATGGCCTTGTAGCGGGGACCCATCTTGCATTGCTTAGTTGCATTGTAGACTTTAGTGCATTCCCCTAAGTTGCACTTAAGGGGGGTTTTGGTGTAAATAATTATTCATCTTGGATATTATTACACTTTACTTAAGTTTACTTAGGAAATGCATTTCATATTAGTTTGGGTATGAGACACTTGGGTGTTTGTGCCACATTGGGATAGTGTGTGTAGGATAATTGCCACCTTTTATGGTATGATCTTGTTGTTACACTCCACATTCAGTGGGTCATCCACCTCATCTAGAATAATATATTGTTTCTCCTACCTACCCACATCTATTTCCTACCTACCCTTGTTTCTTATTGAGCCACATGTCATGTTTGTGTGCTCACATATCCATATAGCCTTGCCTATATAACCAGGCTCATATTCATTGTATGTAATGATTGGTGATCTAGTTGATCAATATTTTCATCTTGATAGAATACAGTTTATTCCTATCAATATTTTGTCTCTCCATTGTATTTTTCATTGAGCCCTAGATCTTGGTAAAATCTCACAATTAACAATAACTGAAAAATATGCCCCAGAGAGACAATTTTTGATCCATTTGCAACACTTATCCGAAAAGACAAACTTTTTAAGCACTCTCAAAAGAAAATACCAACATACTTTATCATATGATTTCAACATGTCTAATTTAGCTATGAAAGTAGGGGATTGTGAAGAATTAATTGAGTGCAAAACTTCATGGGCCACAAGCGCACCTTTCGATGTTTCCCTACCAAGAACAAAACCTTCTTGTTGAAGAGATATTACTCTAGGTATCAAGGATTTTAACCGAAGGTAAATAGATTTTGTGAAAATCTTGTACACTACATTACACAAGGAGATAGGCTTAAAGTCTGCAAAATATTGAGGGTAATTGGATTTGGGGATAAGAGCAAGATGAGTTAAATTGAAGTTCTTGAGAATAAAAGTGTTTTGTCTTGACTCCTCCAAAGCCATTAAAAGATCAAATCTTAAAATGTCCCAACACTTTTGAAAGAATAGTATGGTGAAACCATCAGGGCCTGGAGACTTGTTAGGAGCCATCAAAACTACCACCTCTTGTAATTCAGCAAGAGAGAAAGGTTGCATCAGATAATCATTATCACGCTGCAATATCTTGACACTGGACTCCTCAAGAACAAAAGGAAGGGAGGGAGCATGAAGATTTTTATAGAAGAGTTCACCCTCTTCCCTAATTTCTTGTTCATTAGTTAATTTTACCCTCGAAGAAGAGGCATTTATAGAAAAGATAGTAGATGTAGCTTGCTTAATCTTTGCAGATGCCTGAAAGAACTTAGTATTTTTGTCCCCTTCTTTTAACCATAGCTCCCTTGATTTTTGTCTCCAATACTCCTCCTCTCTAGAGCACAATTCTTCCCAGTATCTTTGTAAATTCTTCTTCTTTGATAAGGTTTCTAGATTAATCCCAGTAGAAAAGATAAGTTCATTGATGTCCTTTAATTCCTTCTCTACATTTGATTTCTCTACAAAGATATTTTTGAATACTTCCCTATTCCAGACTTTGATATTTGCTTTTACAAACTACATTTTCATATAAAGTTGAAACATTTTGTTCCCCCTATAGAAGGGAGCACGTACCCACCATTGATGAAGCAAAGCATGAAAGTGTGGGTGTCGAAACCACATTCTTTCAAACTTAAAATTAGGTCTATGATGAGAAGCTTCATGTTTATCGAAGCATAATGAGATAGAAAAATGGTCAGATCTAGTGAACAATAGAATATTAGAGCATATTTCTAAAGGATCCATTCATATGAAGTGAAAAAACTATCCAATCTACTTGCAATTTGAAGGGAATTTCTCTAGTTTGTCCATGTAAATTGACCATTAGAAGGTGGAATGTAAGAAAGGGCGTTATCAGACACAAAAGATCTAAAATCTTCAATCACCTTAGATGCAATAGGATTGCCTCCCCATTTCTCATCCTGAGACAAAATGGCATTAAAATAACCTCCTAAGATGATTTTCTGAACTCCTTGCTGTTGGATTTGACAAGATAAAGTATTCCAAAGAGCATGTTTCTCTTGAGGAGTTGTTGGACCATAGACATTAAAGAGAACAAAGGATAAATCAAAATTTTCAATAAGATAAGATGCCAATTTGTCCCTTGGTTCAAAGTTTTTGCTTTGATTGTCCTGGAATTCCACAAGGTCAGAAAACCACCGGAAGCCCCTACTGCAGGAATATGTATGAAATCCCATAAAGTCCAATTTTTTAAAATCTTTTGAGAGGCTTCATCTGAAAGCTTTGTTTCTTGTAATAAAATGATGTTTGCTTGGGAGGATTCCAACTGTTGCTTGATATGTCCCCTCTTGTTAGAGGTATTGAAACCTCTGACATTCCAAGATATGATCCTCATTGAATCTGAGAAGAACAACATGTTCTTCTTAGTCTTGAGTGGGGTGAAAACTTATCTACAATTGTAGTCTAGATACCTGCTGCGATCTCTTCTTGGATTTTAATAATCTTTGGCTTTCGGTCTCTTTTTTTAGGTGTTTTAGATAACAAAGGAGATGAAGAGATTGTTTGAGCAAGAGAGAGATGTTGAGAAAAATTGAAGACAAGCTATGTGGAAGGTTGAAAGGGCTGATATGAATTATCTTTAGCCACAAGGTGTTCAACGTGACTAGATTCTAATAGGGGTGGGAAAATGGGTGGTGAAGTATTGAGAGCAAGAGGCATAATATCAACAAAAGGGGCATCCTGAATTTTCGGAAATTCCTCAAGAGCAATTTCATCAATCAAGTTCAATGCAATAGAGATAAGGATATAATGTGCCATTAATTTGATATTTGGAGTATCCAATGAGGATCCAACAATGGGAAGATTGTGATGAACCACATGGAAAGGTTGGCAATTAAACATCAAGCTATGAATCAGGTTATCCTTTGCATTCTGTGATGTAGAGATTTCCTGGGACTGAGTATCTGAGGTTCCCATGGAAGTTGAACTCAGAAAAGAAGAAGTGATCTTCCTAAAGAGAGAGGAAGCAAATATTTTCTTATACAACCAATCAACTAGGATTGAGGGGTAGTGGATCTTAAAAGATATTTTCTTGAATCTACCCCCAAATTTTTGTAGAGAACTTGAACCAAAAATAACAACCTGATATTGAGGAGATGTCTTCCAATTGGAGGGCTTTGTTCTTTTTTCTACTGGAAGTAAAACATCGGTCATACAACCCAAAAAGACTTGAGAAGGAATCAAAGAAAGAGGAGGAACTGGCTGAAACTGAACACCTTAGAAAGGTCTTGCAACATTATCAACATTATTCAGAGGTACGAAGCTCTTTGTTGAGTCAACTAAACTTGCTATCCCACTTGGTTTAGAAGGAGGAGATGGAGAAGACTGTTAAAAGGAGAACTTATGGAAATTAGTCACAAAATCCTTGCAGACCCTAAGAGCATCAATACTTGATCCTTGACACTACGAATTAAAATGACCCAATTTATCTATACTATCATCAACATCTCTAGTACCATGTATGCAAATGTCTTGATTCCATTTCCCTATGGAGGAAGTCATTATAATGGACTTGGGAAGTGGCTTTGTGAGGTTTAGCAATAAGCATACTTTGACAGTTAAATGGGAAAGTTCGTATGGGATAAGATCATGCTTGATAAAAATATCCATTTCGTTAGCCAAAATTTCCACAATATCTGGATCACGATATTCAAGCGGGAGCCTCGAGAGATTAATCCAAAAAGGCATGAAAAGAGGGGGAACTGATTCCAGACTAAAATTTGGAACCCACGCCAAAGTGATAATACCAACACCCTTAGAGAACCATCCCTTATATCTATGAACACAATTTCTATGTTCTTTGGAATAAAAAATGGCAATAAAAAAGAGAGATTGCTTATCCATAAAAAAATATCCTTCAAGCCCAGCCAATTCTGTTTAGCCCAAAATGAAAGTTGCATAAAGGAAATAGTAGAATGAATTTTACCAATGAGGGCTATGGTGCATAACAGATCTATTTGAGGCTGAATAAGGTGGTCTGGCAAAACGATCTTATACACACCTTCAGATTTGCCTAATTTTCTAGTATTAGCAGCAATCATGATCTTTGGCGAGACTGGAGCCCGACTACCCTCTTTAGCTATATCATTTAAACGTTGCCCATTACCTTCTGCATCTGAGTTTTGTGCTATTGGATTGGGAAGAAATATGCAAGGGGTTTTCTTTCTCTAGTTTTGTGTAATTTATTTTGGTTTGAAGGGTGCTCCTTGGCGCAAGTTGTTTATTGGAAGATTATTTAGGGTTGAAAGAAATTTGGGGTTTATCAACTGGGTATTGTTTGGCCAGGTCACACATGATGCAAGATTAGCAAGATTAGCCTGTAATTTGGATAAAGAATGATGTGACAATGGTGGTGTCACCTCGCAAATGTCAAAGGGGGGCTATGGTGTTCGATCTAGTCGACATGCAAAATGATGTTGTGGGAATCTTCTTTTTCTCCCCTTATCCTGCAGCCTACCTAGAAACCACTGGATTCCATCAAAATAGCGCCTATTCTTTGATATACCATTGTAGAGCTACCACGAAGCCCACCTAACTCCCACAGGTCTAGGTCCTAGCAACCTTGGTTGCATGGTTTGCCGCATCACTCTGAGTTACTCAATGTATGTTTTCACAATCAATGGTCGATCTCTATTACTTGTTATCTCCACCATTTGGCAGAGGTCACAAGTCTCTCCACCACCACCTGGTATCACTGTCGCCCAACCTGCAACTCCCGCTACTGCACCCACGGGTCTCACCACCTCTCAACCTCTTGGTTTGGGTTTAGTATTATTGCAATGGTTTCATCATAACTTCCACTTACTGGAGAATATCTTAACAGGGTTTGCAAGAAGAATACCCAATCTTGAGAATCGTCATAGACCCTAATAGTCATTGCAGTTGTTTACACTCACCACCTTCAGCTTAGGGTTTGCAGAGCCATTTCCAAAGTGAATGGTCTCGCTCACCCTGCAACTTCCGCTCACCCCTGCCTCTCTGCCTCCAGCTATGGCCACTCATCCTGTAGCTTCCGCTCACCCTTGCCTCTCAGCCTCTAGTGATGGCCGCTCACCTTACACCTCCCGTTGTCGACCCTGCAACTATCCATGAAATTCTTATATATTCTATTAGAATGTTTATTATAAAAATATAAATTTATTTAAAATATTTTGAAATGGTAGAATAGAGTTGTTTCTGATTTTATAATATTATAATATAAAGTTTTAGTATCTATTTTCTTACATGAATATAGAAACTTAGTCAATTTATTTATTTTAAATATTTTTAATATGAATTTAAAAACTTGTCATAATTGAAATGATATTTTAATATAATTTTTTTTTTAAAGTTTCTATTTTAATCATAAATAAGATTTTTTAACATGTATTTAGAAACTTACATAGTAAATTAAATTTCTTTGCATATATTATCGATTTATCATTGTTTCCTTAATGTTTACACTCTTTTTATCTATATAAAACATCATATGTGTGATACAAATAATTAAAGGGTAAAGATTTTTATTTCTTTTCAAGAAACATGTCCATTTTAAGTTATCATCTTTTTGCAAAGTAAATTGTAGACAACCACAATTAAATATTTTTAATAGTTTGTCTAAATTAAATATTATTTTGAAAATTAGTATTTTAAAATGTCTAATGAAAGACATTGTAATGACCAAACAATCATAAAAAATTCATATGACAAGAAGGGGTGGCCATCAAATTCCAGGCCTGATGGACAAATCATATTGACTAATTAGAATAATTTTTTATAATCATAGCGTTTCATCTAAATATTGTGTTTATGTACTAAAAATATTATGTTTTGAAAAAAACTACATAGTACATATTTATTTGATATTTTACATAGCTATAAATATATCTTAAAATTTCTTAATTTTTATTGGCTCATATTGAAAATAGTGGGTAGAAAGTTCAATTTCCTAAAAAAAATATATATTTTTATCATTTCATTGATTAAATAATGTCATTACTATTAAATGTACATCAATTCATGAATTGATATGAAATTATTATTATTTTATTATTAATTTTTAATATAAAAGATAAAATTTAGCTTTCACAAATTTAATATATATATTTTTTATTTAAAATATTTTATTTGAAGTCTTGTTTTAATGTTCAAAATTTAATTTATTTAAAAATATAATTATATTTACTCTCAAGTTTATAATAATTTTTAATGTATTAATATTGAGTTTATATTTTAATTAATGTTAATAATATTTGTAATATATCAATAATACATTTTAGGTACATATTTTATTAGTATTTCAATTTTAATCAATTGCAAAAATAGTTTTATTTTTCTATTAAACTATTTATTAACTTAATATGTTTATTATTTATAATATTTTTTTATTATTATAATTTTTCTTAATATTTAGATATTGATGTATTTAGATTTTGCATTTATTTATTCTATTTTAATTTGTTATTAAGTTTTAAGTTGCAAATCTATTTTAATTATTTGTCTTTTTATAAAATTACAAAAAATAATTAAAATATATTAGAATTAATTTATTTTGTAATATTTGTCTTATTTAAAATTTAATTATTGTACAATAATCATATTTTGAAATTTTATTTTAGTTTATATAGTATAATAAATTTCAAGAGAGAGAGAGAGAGAGAGAGAGAGAGAGAGAGAGAGAGAGAGAGAGAGAGAGAGAGAGAGAGAGAGAGAGAGAGAGAGAGAGAGAGAGAGAGAGGGAGAGACTGTACAAGTCTTAAAAGTGAATTATCACAACCTTAATCAAATGGCATGCTACGTTGACCATCACTTTGATTAGTTGTTTTATGTCAACAATCAAAGGATAGCATGCGTCTTTGAGAGTTATGGTCAAGGTAGCATGCTATTTGATTAAGGCTATGATAATTCACTTTTAAGACTTGTATACTCTCTCTCTCTCTCTCTCTCTCTCTCTCTCTCTCTCTCTCTCTCTCTCTCTACATCTCTTTATCTCTCCCTATTTCTCTCCCCTTCTCTTCATCTCTATTTTTTAATTTCAAATTCTCTCTATATATCTGTGTCTTTGTCTCTCTCTTTCTCCCTCTCCTAATATCTACATCTCTATATATCTATATCTCTCTATGACTATATCTTACCATCTATACCTCTCTCTATCTCTTCCTCTTTATCTTTCCCTTTGTATTTCTCTATCTCTATCTTTATCTATCCCTCTACTTCTCTATCTTTATGTTTCTCCCTATCTATCTCTATATCTCTTTCTCTCTATCTCTCACTATCTCTATCTCTCCTTCCACCTCTTCCTCTCTATCTATCTATCTATTTATCTCGATTCATCTATTTCTATCTCTCTCTCTACATCTCTTTATCTCTCCCTATTTCTCTCCCCTTCTCTTCATCTCTATTTTTTAATTTCAAATTCTCTCTATATATCTGTGTCTTTGTCTCTCTCTTTCTCCCTCTCCTAATATCTACATCTCTATATATCTATATCTCTCTATGACTATATCTTACCATCTATACCTCTCTCTATCTCTTCCTCTTTATCTTTCCCTTTGTATTTCTCTATCTCTATCTTTATCTATCCCTCTACTTCTCTATCTTTATGTTTCTCCCTATCTATCTCTATATCTCTTTCTCTCTATCTCTCACTATCTCTATCTCTCCTTCCACCTCTTCCTCTCTATCTATCTATCGATTTATCTCTATTCATCTATTTTTATCTATCTCTCTCCATTTACCCATCTAAATCTCTCCCTCTTCCTCCCCCTATCTTCATCTCCACTTTTATCTACTCCACACTAAAACACTATTGACAGGAACTTTACACATTGTGTCCCTTGTTTATAATAATCATCATCCATCTCAACAATTTAATATTTTTATATAGTAATTTTTTTATGTTTTACTATGTTTAAATTAATGATTTTATATTTGTATAGTTAGGCATGATAGTGAAAAGAATTTAGATATAATTATATAAAAATTTCAATTTAAAATATAACAATTTCAATTCCAACATTTTAGATATTCTTTTAGACACCTCTTAAAGGAAATTACTAGATAATAATGTCATTTATCTTTTCTATTTAATATGTTTTAACTACAAGATGTTAGTGTTAGATGTTTAGTTTGAGGATAGTGAACTATTATTTAAATTTTTTATAAAAAATGTAATGAAATTGATATTCTAGTTTTTAATGGTAACATTATTCTCCATGGTAGTATTAGTTTGAATATTATTATTTATATAATTTTTATTATATTAAGAAGTGAAGTTGAGTCCCAAACTCCTTATATAAATTATTAACATATATATGCAAATATGAAAAGATGGGACAACCAACACAATTATAAGAATGTTGTGCAGACAAAACAAATAAAAAAGAATAAACAATATCGTGACTAAAAATATTAGTTTTTGTAAGGACCACTGAACTAAACACTAAAGAAATAAACACAATTTACTTTTCAAAAGTTAAAAACAAAAAGGTAGTAAATCATAATTTTTTTTTCTCTTTTATTTCAAGCAATCATGTAATTGGATGCATAAATATATTTGCATAAAACTTGATCAAACATTTTTCTTTTCATTGTGCACTTAGGTGCAATTAAAGTTGTTCCAACTCTCCTTGCTCCTTATTTGGCTGAGGATTTTGAGGCCTCTCAAATTGGCTAATTTGTTCTTTCCTCATATCAAACTTTAAGAATTTTAGGCTACTTTCTTGGATCACTTGAATTTTTTTTGCAAATTTTGTCACTTTAGGATTTCATTTGGGTGGAGGAGTTTTTTCTCTGAGTGGCCCATGGTGTGTAGAGCATATTTGGATTATAGTCCCATATGTGTTGTGCGAAGAGAACTTTGTCTATTTTTATATTCTTGTGCCCATTTAAAGTTTTGTGAGCACTTTAATAGGTATGTGTTGATGCATGCTTAACACTTTGAGACTTGGCTACTTGAACCTTAAGCATACCTAATTTATATGTTGGTTTATTCAGCTAAGTAACTAGTGTTGAATCTTCAATGGTTGTTTTGGAGTTGACTTTTCAATGGTTATTTTAGAGCTAATGTGGCATGGGAACCTACTAGATGTCATGAGGGCCCAGTTTTTAGTGGTTGTTTTGGAGCTAATGTGGCGTGGGAACCTGCCACATCTCATGAGAAATGAGGGCTCAATCTTTTTTATGTTGGTTGATACAGCTAAATAACTATTGTTGACTTTTCCATGGTTGTTTTGGAGCTAATGTGGCATGGGAACTCACCACATCTCATGAGGGCTAAATTTTCAGTGTTTTTTTTGGAGTTGATGTGTTGTGGGAACTTTCCACATCTCATGAGGAATCAATCTTTGGCTAAGCAACTAATGTTTACTTTTTAGTGGCTAAGTAACTATTGTTGACTTTTTAGTAGTTATTTTGGAGCTGATGTGGTATGGGAATCCACCACATCTCATGAGGGCTCAATCTTTAGCTAAGTAACTATTATTGATTTTTAAGTGGTTGTTTTGGAGCTGGTGTGGCATGGGAACCTACCACATCTCACGAGCACTTAATTAGTGTGCCATATCATTTCTTAGGTTTGAGTTGATTTGGCATGGAAATACACCACATCTCATGAGGGCTCAATCTGTGGGTCATATCAGTTTGTAGTAAAATAGGTTTTTATTGTTTTCTTAGCCCCACAAGACATTTTGTTGTATTTTGGGAGTTTCTAGATTATTGAGATGGCACTATCTCTAGATTTTTGAAGAATTGTTACCATAGGTTTTTCTTTTTGTCCTTTCTTGATTATCTTGGAGAGGGAGAACTATAGAAAATGGAGAAATTTCATAATAACTGATCTTAGTGAGCTTTATTTATTTATGTATTTGTACAATCCCTTTCCTCTTTCTGACACACCTTGTTAGAATCATGTTTGGAAATATAATAGGGATCAAGTCTTTAGAGTCATTTCTATGTATGTAGATAATCAAATTTTGGAGTCACTTATTGATTTTGCGTATCTTAATGGTTTTTGGACTAAAATTTGGGAGTTATATGCATATCCTAATTCTCAACCATTTCAAGATAATCCTTTTGTTGCTTCCTTAGCCTCACATACCATTTTATTGCATTTTGGGAGTTTCGAGATTATTGTGATGGCACTATATTTAGATTTTTGAAGAACTATCATAATTGGTTTCTCTTTTCACCCTTTCTTGATTATTTTTGAGAGGGAGAAATATTGTAAATGGAGATATTTCATCATCACTTATCTTAGTGAGCTTCATTTATTTTTATATTTGTATAATCTTTTTCCTCTTTCTATCACACATCATCAGAATTTGGTTTGAAAATATAATAGGGCTCAAGTCTTTAGAGTTATTTCTATGCATGTAGATGGTGAAATTTTGGAGTCACTTGTTGATTCTATGTGTCCTCATGTTATTTGGAGTAAAACTTGGGATTTATATGGATATCTTGATACTCATCCATTCCTAGATAATCCTTTTGTTTCCTCCTTAGCCTAACTTGCCATTTTATTACATTTTGGGATTTTCCAGATTATTGTGATGGCACCATCTCTAGATTTTTGAATAACTATCACAATGGGTTTTTCTTTTCATATTCTCTTTATTATCTTGGAGAGGGAGAACTATAGGCAATAGGGAAATTTCATCATCAATCATCTTAGTGATCTTTATTGATTTATATATTTGTATAATCTTTTTCCTCTTCTTGACACACCTCATTAGAATATTGTTTGGAAATATAATAGGTCTGAAGTCTTTAGAGTTATCTCTATGCATGTACATGATGAAAATTTGGAGTCACTTGTTGATTTTTCATGTCCTCATGGTCTTTAAATTAAAATTTGTGAGTTAAATGGAGATCCTAATACTCATCCATTCCTAGTTAATCCTATTGTTTATTGCAAGATCACCCTTGATTGTGATCCTTTGGACTTTTTTGACATATTAGTCAATATTGCTATAGAGGTTCCTAATTCCTCTTTAGAGATAGTTGATACATATTGTAGACACCTCAAAGTTGCACAATGAATTAAGTGAATTTTATTCATTTAATTATTCTTAATTGTTCCAATTAATTAAATTAAGATTTAATTAATATACCCTTCTTCTATATAAGCCATTTAATTAAATTCACATTTAATTAAATACCCCCCTATAGCCATTTTAATTAAATTCACATTTAATTAAAAATATCAATTTATCCCCTTTCCCATTTTAATTAAATATACATTTAATTAAAATCTCATTTGCATTTAAATAAATCTAAATTTATTTAAAAAATCCCCCACTTGCATTTTCCTACATCTCCCACTTGCCTAATAAACCCCCCTTCTAAATTCTTCTAGAACCCATCTAATCCTAATCAATTAGCCTAATCCCTTCAATCATATCCTTTTCCCTAAATTTGAGGATGTCACTTCTCAAATTTGGAGGAAAGTCTTCCAAAAGCAATAAAGCCTTTATGTCTTCAACAATTTAACTTGTTGAGTTCCCCCAAATTTGGAAGGACTCTTTCAAATTTGTCCCCAAAGTCTTCCAAACCATTAATGGTTAAATCAACCTTCTTACATGGTTAGAGACTTTTTTCCCAACTCAACCTTCATCTAACCCAAGGGTCTCATCAATCATTCATTGCTTTGACCATGGTTATCCCTTTAACCCTTGCACAAGATTTTATCCTTTGGATAAAATCTTTATCCAATGGATGACCCTAACCTAACCTTAACCCTTACCTCCTAGGGTAACTTTCATGTCTTCTCAAGCATTTAATGCTTCTTTCATGTCCTCTCAAGCAGTCTCTTGTTGACAATTGTCACCATTTCATTGGTGAGAATTGTAAACATGGATTGAGTAACATTCAATCCTATCCCTTGTTGAGATTATTCAATCTCAACCATCCATTGCCCTATTTTCCCTATAAATAGAGCCCATTCATTCTTCAAAACAATCAAGTCTTTGTGCATCAAACTTATAGTCTCATAACATTAAGCATATTATCTCTCTTTGATAGAATAGCATGTTAGATCATTTTGATAGAATTATAATCTTAGATATATCATGTTAATCTCATATCATGTTAGCTTCATCTTAGTATCATTTTCATACTAGTTTAAGCTTCATATCAATATCTTGCATCCTATCATCATCTAGTTTCATATCTAATTCATCACTAGGATCTTGGTTGCATTCCATTTAGATCTTAGAATCATAAATCTCGTTCTTTAGGTTGTCATCTTAAAGAATCAAGTGCTCTTCCAAGCTGAGAGCCACCTTGAATCTTGAAGATCCTTGGAGATAGAGGAGCATGGAATGACTAAAGAGTTTAGATTAATTTAACTTGCTTTGTTTGGATTTATAACCTCTAATGCAATGTTTCATGTGTGTGTTTGAATTTTTTTCTCCTCCTGCAGGTTGATACAATATTTTTCAACATACACATATTTACTTCCATTGAATTCTTATCAAGATTCATTGATTGATACTTCCATCATTGTCTTTTATAGTTATAAGACATATTTAGTATTTTAGAATTTTTGTTACAATATATATTCCTATCTAGTGTCTCAAATTTCCTTTGTCATTCTTCTACTTGTTTGGGGGATACATTGGGTTATCTCTCCTTCTTGATGAAAACCATTATATTTGTCTTTGGAGATTGTTCTACATAAGATTCCACATAGTTCTAGTTTGTCATTGTCTTCTTTGATTAGGCATGTACATGATTTAATTGCGGCATGTACATGTATTGATTCCTATCTTGAATGGGAGGCATACCTACATCTATGCATGGTTTTTTTCTCCCTAAGGGAGACAAGTGGTTTCTAAGCATTGTATCATGTTTTGTCTTCAAACACTTACCATTGTTGTAAGCAATTATTCTTTATGGGGTGGCTACATACTCTCATTTCCTTTCCCATGGGGGGACCATTGATTTGATTCTCATGATGGATGTAGTTCCTAGGGGTATTGGTGTTGAGACCTCCATACATAGCTTCATTCCTCACTTTTATTATTTGCATTCTCTCTTTTTTGGAGATATTTTTATCCCTTGAGGTTTTCTCATTTTCTTCATATGTTAGAGATTAGTTTCATGATTAGTTTTACATGGGTACCTAACATGTCCTAGTTGTCGAGACCCATCATCATATCATATTGCATCATTTACATAATATTTTTTCTCCCTAAGTTGCACTTATGGGGGTATCAAAGTAAATATTATTTACTCTTTCTTAATTTTACATAGACATTTATCATTTAGTTATTATTTATCAAATGCATTGAGGTACTTGTACCTGGGTAGTTGTACTTACTCTCTACCTACCCTTTCATCCTATTAAGACACATGGCCTCATCCTATGTTCTCTCATATCTCACTCATACCTATATGCACAGGCTTTTGTACATTAAATTATTCATCGAATCAATATATCATTTTCTACTAGTTTATTATTTCTCTCTCTACTATGGAAGTCATAGCTATCATGATTGTACTTCAAGATCTTTATTCTAACATCTCATAAATATAGGATGTAATTTAATATTTATTTTATTTTATTTAAAATTATTATTAGAAATTCTTAATGATATATTATTCTTTCAATTAGCCTATTTATCTTGATAACTTTCATCACTACCATCATGTTCAACACACATATCACTACTATCATATTCATGTATATCATTATCATCCTAAAAATAAATCCACATGTTTACCTTTATCATGTGCAGAAAGTATTATTATTGATCTTCAAATTTTGATTATGAGCTATTAGAAATACTTACCTATAGTAATATCACCCTCCAAATGTATCATATTATTAAACTAGTCATGTACAAATATCATTTTCTTGAAATCCATAGAAAATGTTGTGTTTCACACCCATCAACTATATCGTAATTAAAATTGCATTTTTATCATATACCTTGAGAATACCCCTAGATGTATTTGATGATCTAATAGGGGAAACCATAAATACATTTACATCAAGTAAAATTTCAAGAAGATTATCTAAAGGCTCATGTAATTATGTAATTTTTATTACATTTTGAGGCTTGAAGGTAAGAAAAGTTGTAGAACTTCAAAGAGGTGTCCTATGTGAAGAGGTAGAGGAAAGAATTAACCATCTTTTGTTTTACTCTTAGAAAGTCAAACAAAAGATAATTAACATGTTAATTTTGTCTTGGGTGTGGTATGTGAGCCCAAATTGGTCTCATCTAGTTGGACCACTTTGTCAACACATTCTTTCATAGAGGAACTCTAGTGGCAGCATTTTCTTCACACGACATGGAGATTATGGAAAGAACGTAATAAAATAATCTTCAATGATTGTAAGTCTTAGTGGAAAGATTTAGCCAGATCTATTACTAATCATGTCAAGTAAAATATGAAATGCTTTGAAAAGTTCAAACATTCTCACCCACCCTTGTCCTTGGACTAAAGCATAGATAGAAAATGGAAAATGGTTGATTTTATCTCTAATTTTATTTCCCCTCCTAACGAGTATAGGAACAACGTAAAATGGTCTCCCTGACTTCGGTTGGTTAAAACTAAAATTTAATGGTTCTCAAGTAAAGGAAACCCACATTGGGTAGGTGGTTGTGGGGTCATCAGAGATCTAGGTGGTAGAGTGGTGGTAGCCTATATGGTTAACCTAGGAGTTTTCAAACTTCCGATGTGGAGGAAGTAGTGGCATATTTTTATGGTATTTCCATTGCCAAGGATAGGGGCTATAAAGAAATAACTATTGAGGGAAATTCAAATAAAATCATCATGATGTTGCAAGGAAAGGATAAGCCAAGCTAGAGCATGGTGGACCTTATCTCTAAATTCTAAGGTGTCATTGCCACCATTCACCACAAAAGGATCCAACACACCCTTAGAGAAGGAAATAAGACTACAAATAGACTAAGAAACCTCGATCCATTCTCCAAAAGGCTAAAAATATGGATTGCATAACATGAGTTGCTTGACATTCATGCCATGATACATGAAGACATTAGTTCCAATAATTCCTAAAGATTCAAAAATCGCCTTGTCATTTATTATCCTATCCACTTTGTACTTCAATCATTTATTGATGTGGAGTTGCTCAATTGAATCTAGTGAAAGATAAATTTCTTTCAATACCAATTTAGCTATATTTTTGTCTTAAAGATAGTTTTAGCTACCTCTTTCTTGTCCTATTATTGAATTCTTTATGAAAACCATGGGTGAAGACCTTATTCAAACAAAATTGGATAAGTCCGACAAGTTCAAACAAAATGAAGCTCTTTGGAAGAAGGTTGTGAAAGGAAATTTTTGGCTTTGTACATTAAGGGCATGAAGGGTTTGAACCCTTCTTTGTCTTAGTAGTTTTCCCAATCCTGGGACAAAGGTGAAGTTAAAGTGGGGGTTGTAGTGTTTACGGTGTCTACTGAAATAATTGTGGCTGCCACTAGCATTATTGTGGAAGGTACGACCTTCCCTAAGAAACCTAAGGGTAAATACAAGGCACATTTTATGAGGTTTCTGAAATCCAAGGATAAAATTGCTCGCTTGCAAAGTGGGTTCAGTAGGGATGATTTTCTTGGGGTGTGGAAAGAGGATCCACTACTCCTTGTTAAGTACATTACATTGGATGGGAGATTCACATAGTTCTACTCTCAACTCTTCCCCATGATCAACCATTTGAGGTATGGTGTGAAGATGAACTTACCTCACTAGTCTTTTTTGTCCATCTCTCAATCTATGGTAATTGCTAAAATTAAAAATTTCCTTCCCTTGCACTAGGGGTTTATTTTGCATCTATATAATTTCCATTTGAATATGACTCTCACTAGTGGACTGACTAGTAAACCCTTTACGCAACCCTCTAATTCTACCTTGTTTGTTTAACTTTCAAGTAACCTAGAAAGTATAGCCACAAGTTCTACTCCTAAACGTGAAGAGACCCAACCCATACTTGAGTTAACATTAGTAGGTTAGCCAAAAGCAAGAAGCCCTTGACCCATCTCATTATTGAATGCATTGTTGAAGAACCAAAGGTAGAAGAGAACATTTATAAGGATCTTTCTTCCTCCTAGTCTATCAGGTCAGAATGGACTCTAGACAACCCTGCTAGAAATTTTTCCACCCCTTCAACCCCCTCTTTTGGCTCCCCTCCCACATCCCCTACTAATTCCCTAAGGAAATAAGATTTTTTGGTCTTTGCCGATAAGGTTGTGAGGTGGAAAAAATAGTATTCACAATTCTATACATGCAAACAAGGAATTTATTTCCTACCTATTGATTACATTGAAAGGTGAATTATCTACTAGACTCAAAATGGTTTAAGAAAAAGTGGATGCAATGGTCCTTTGTTGTGGGGGAACATGACTATGCAAATTGTAAATGAAGAATGCAAGAAGTAGGACCAAATAGGTTGAAGTGGAGGAAGCAACATTCCTATCTCAACCTTCTCTCATGACTAAGGTGCCCTTCTTGACCTACTACTAGTAGTTTTAGCTTTGATGAATTGCAGACTATAGATCTCATCATGCTTACTTTATACTTATTTTTGAGGGTTTGTCACATCTTCCTACACACATAAAAGAGAGAAAATTTTGGGTAGAAAGGGGTTTCTTGAGTAAAACCCAGATTTTAGGAATTAACCTTGAAATTGTATTGAATTTTACTTGAATTGAAAGTGTGCTATTATAAAGTAGAGGTTATATCTGAAAATGGAATATGTATACCTTCATAAACCTTCTTGATATCAAAATGCTCATGAGAAGATACTGATATTGACTTGAATGTAATTGACTGTAGGGATAGAAGATCATGGATGTCATCACAAATGCATAGATATGTAGATTAATCCTAGTCTTCAATACCTTGATGCTTGATCTTTTTCTCTTGAGGATTTGAGAAGTGAAATTGGAATCATGCAAACGTCTTAATTTCACTCACTCTTACTCTCTACCTGAATTAAGGGAGGATACTAACATGGGAAATATTTCCCACTCTAACAAGTTGACCATTAAGGGGTTTGAGTTTGGGGCCAAACACTAGGGAGTAAGGTATCTTGATTGGCTTTCTAATAGGAGAATATTACCCTAGGTGTGCTACTGCCTCCAATGTGGCCTCAAGTTGGGACCTAAGGTGCAAAATGACAAGAAGATGCTGAAATGAGATACTAAATAGGGCTAGATCAAGCATGTCAAGCATGGAAATAGATGAATGCTAAAATAGGGCCAAAATAAGTGTTCGTGTAAATAATTATTCATCATGGATACACTTTACTTAAGTTTACTTAGGATAATGCATCTCATCATAGTTTGGATATGAGACACTTAGGGAAGTGTGCACATAGGGATATAGCTTGTAGGAGAAATTCCACCTTTTGTGGTCTTATCTTGTTGTTACACTCCACATTCGGTGGGTCCTCCACCTCTTGTGGAATATTATATTATTTCTCCTACCTACCCCTACTTTTTCTTACCTACCCTTGTTTCTCATTGACCCACATGTCATGATTGTGTACTCACATATCCATATGGTCTTGCCTATATATGTAGGCCCATATTCATTGTATTGGTTAATCCAGTTGATCATTTACATATTGATGAGAGTATAGTTTGTTCTTGTCATTCTTTTGTCTCTTTTTTATACTTTTCATTGTGCCCTTGATCTTGGAAAAATCTCACATGGTATCAGAGCCATTGGGGCTTCATTGATTGGTTTTGGGAGACATCTTGGAAGGCTTCTATTTTTGGATCTGAGGAACTGCGCATTTTGGAGGCATCCTAGAGCATTTTGGACCTCACCATTGCGTCCTAGAGGCCGTTTCCATAAATAATCAAGTATAAACTCGACCTATTTTGGCAAAAGTTGAATTTTGGGTGGTACGGTATGAAATTTTTGGATTTTAAAAAATATATATTTTTTCTTTGAATTTTTTTTAATTCTGAAAAAAAAACGGCGATTTTTTTTTTAAATATAAAAAAAAAAAGGGAAAGAATTTTTTTTTTTGGGGGGGGGGGTATGTTGACCCTAGTCCCCGTACTTGCAAAAATTGTAGGTTGTAGGTTGTTGGCGCCATACCTATACTGTACTTCTATAGATTTGATCTTCCCGAGGCATCCTCCTCACCGTCGGGCCTCGTGCCAGCTACCGACGACATCCATTATCTGGCCCTGCCACTGGCAATCGACAACTTCCCACCACCAGATACTGGGCCTAGTCAACTGAAATAGGCATACCACATCCATCATGTGGTAGGAGGCCACTGGCCCATGGCAAACCTTTTTGCCCAGTCATCTGTACCTTCTACAACATAAGCAGTGTGCAGGCAACGCCATGTTAGCACCTAGTCAGCCTTGTCCAAGGGGTATGATGACCATTTTGATGGTCAGATGATCATCAAATTTAACACAGTGTTTTTCTGATGTCAGCCTGCATTAGCCTCTTTTTGAAAATTTTAGACTCCTCTCCGTTGAGCAGTTTTTTTTTCGGGGTCAACTTTGGAGGCTCACAACTTGCTCAATTTGGCTCCTTTTTGGGTGCAATTTTTTTTAATTTGGCATTTTTTTTCATGCTCTCAGTAGTAGTGTGGTTATTTTCTGTTTTTGGTGCATAGGTTTTTCATAAATTTTGAATTCTCTCAGTTGTACCTATCTAATCCTCAATTTTGCAACTTCAAAGGCTTCATTCGAGCTCACACGACCTCCTTTTTAGGTGCCATTTTTTTTGGAAGTGCATATTTTTCTGTCGACTTTCATAATCCATAATCAATTTTTAGAGATTTTGAGTGGATATTGTACTTTTGGATATTGGTCTTTTTTGGCCTACTTGGTACTTGTGATTTTCTTGGATCTTAGTTTAGATCTCTTGCATTATCAGTTTGAGTCTACTTTGGCCTTATTGAGGCAGTTGTAAAGTTGAAATCAGAAGTACACTTTTCCATTTTTTGCAAGTGGCCCATTGTACACGCTCTAAGTATAAAGTGCCAAATAATCATTTTATTTTTTTGGGGGGGGGTTCTTTGATTGAGTGAATTTGGGGGGTTTCTTATGTGATTGTGCCTCTCTTTCCTTGTGCTCTTTCATTTTTGTTGCAACGAGTCCTCATAAATTTCCACCTTTAACTCCACATAATTATGCATCTTGGAAAATTAAAGCATGGAGAAAATTAATGGAAAAATATCTCACACATTACACAGATGGAACAATAGTAGCACCACCTAATCCTAAGGTTGATCCTAAGGCTCAGTTAGAATGGCTCACTAAGAATTGCATGGCTCTTGGAACTTTGCGTAAGTATGTATCAGATGACCTCATTTTTCACATTGAGAAGTGTACTACAATCAAAGAGGCTTGGGAAATGTTTCAAAAATTGTATGGTCAAGTTGATGAAATCAGAGGTTACAAGATTGACAATGAGCTCACCAATGTGGATCCCAATAAATTTGATACAATCCAAGATTATGTCACCAAAGCCAATGAACTAAGAGATAAGCTTAAGGATTATGGAATTGACAAAAAGGATGCTCAATTGATATTCAACTTCTTGGATAAGCTTGCACCTAAATATGCAACATTTGTGTCTAGCTTCCAAGCTCATCATTTGATAGTGGGGAGTTCCTACACTATGCCTTCATTTGATGCTTTCATAGAAATGTTGATATTGGAATAATCTAAGTTGTTGAACATGGGTCTTCTCAAGTCTTCAAAGTCTAAGGCTTTGGTGGCTAATCAAGGGAGTCAAGGCAAATATTCCAACAAGAAGAAGAAGCAATCTAAGTCAAAGCCATAGCAGGAAAAAGGATAGTCATCCTCTCCATCACAAGGCAATTTTTCATCGTCTTCCAAGAAGGGGACTCCACCTAAGAAGGATAAACCAACTTGTTCTTATTGCAAGAAGTATGGTCATGATGAGCATCAATGCCATGCCAAGCAAAGGTACCTCAAATTTACATAGGTGATGATACAGAAGTTGAGGTTGAAGGGAAAGGTTCAGTTGACATGGATGATGGAACGTTTGAGAATGTTCTCTATGTTCCTAACCTGTCTACCAATCTTCTCTCTATCTACCAAATCACTCACTATGGGAATGGGAAAAAGGTTGAGTTTACACTTGATTTAGTTGTGGTAAAGGAACTTGATAATGATGTGTTTCTAGTAGTGGGACAAGTCAAGACTTTATTATTTCTCCTACTTTGTGCCATGTTATCCTTCTAGGGCCTTGCTTACTCATTCAAATTCAGAAAGTAAGCTATGGCATGAGCATTTTGGTCACCTCAACTACCACTATCTTCAACATCTCAGCACTAAGGACATGGTCACAGGTATACCTTGAATCAATTTTTCAGAGGGTGTATGTTCAAGGTTCTCCATGGGTAAGCATCTTGAGGAGAAGTTTGATAAGGGAAAGCTTGGAGAGCTTTGGAAGTTCTTCAACTTGTTCACAGAGATGTAGCAGGTCCATTTCCATCACCTTCATTTAGTAAGGCCCGATATGTCCTCACCTTCATTGATGACTACTCCTGCTTCACTTGGGTCTACTTTCTTATTCATAAGAGTGAAGTGTTTGACAAATTTTAAAACTTCAAGGCTCGTGTGGAGAAGCGATCTGGGAAAGTGGTCAAGATTCTTTGCACAGATAATGGAAGGGAATATGTGAACAAAATAATTGAGGATTTTTGTACATTTGAGGGGATTGATCTTTAGCATTTTGTTGCTTACACTCCACAACAGAACGGAGTCGCAGAGTGCAAGAATAGAACTCTCAAAGAAATGGCTAATTGTATGATACATGCATCTTCTCTTGATCCCGCCTTTTGGGCAGAGGCTATCAGTTGTGCCACACACATCCAAAATCAGGTTCCTCACTAAGCTTTGACATGAATTACTCCTTTGGAGGCTTGGGCTGGTAGGAAACCGATTGTGAGACATTTCAAAGTCTTTGGGTCCAGCATGGGCTTGCATTCCTTTGCAAAAATGCAAGGCATTGGAACCTCAGAGTTGGACTTGTCTTTTTGTTGGATATCCAGAGGGTGTTAAGGCATATCGATTGATGGATCCTGAGACACATGAGGTGTTTATTGAGAGGAGTGTTCATTTTGAGGAAAGCTCTCCTAGCTTAGCCTCTCTACCTCCTCCACCTTCCTCCATTGTGGATAGTGAAGCTAGTGATTCAGATGATGAGACTCCTTCAACTCTGACTCGCAAGGTTACACCTCCATAGGGTCCACTTATAGTTGAGGAGCCTCATTCTCCACCTCCACTTAGACCTTTTTGGGCTTGACAGACACTTGAGTCAGTGAGTTCTCTTGTTGGGGATCCTTCAGATACATAGAGGACTTGATCACAACATTGGGGCCTTCCATATGCATTCATTGCTACCGCTTCTGATCCATAGACATTTTGGGAAGCATCAGGGGTTCCTAAGTGGGACCATGCTATGGAGGAAGAGTATATATTCTTGATGAGGAATAAAACATGGGAATTAGTCCCTCTCCCTAAGGGGAAAAAGATGGTTCGATGTAAGTGGATCTATCGGACCAAGTTTGCAGTAGATGGTAGTGTGGATAAGTATAAGGCTCAAATTGTTGCGAAAGGTTTCTCTTAGGTTCTAGGTGCTGACTATATTGAGACCTTTGCACCTGTAGCCAAGATGAAATCCATTCACTTTACACTTGCTATTGTTGCAGCTCATGGTTGGGTTGTACATTAGATGGATGTGAAGAGTGCTTTTCTTCATGCGGATCTTGATGAGGAGATTTATATGGAGCAGCCAGAGGGTTTCATCCAGGATTCTTCCTGGGTTTGTAGACTAAGGAAATCTCTCTATGGCCTTAAGTAGGCCCCCAGGGCTTGGTACGCCAAGATGGATTCCTTTCTTCTCTCAGCAGGGTTCACTAGGTGTCATTCTGATCTGCATGTCTACATTTTGCGACAGGATGATTCTCACTTGATACTTGTTCTCTATATTGATGATTTGATCATTACAGGGAGCACTGCATCCATCATTAGTAGGGTCAATTCTTCTTTGCATGACAGATGTGCTATGACTGACTTGGGTCTTTTGCACTACTTTCTCAAGATAGAGATTTCATAGTTACCTTTCGGGATTACACTATCACAGCCCAAGTATGCTCTTGATCTACTTGGACACTTTCATATGGTTGATTGTAAGCCTACACTGACTCCCTTTCTTTTAGGAGTCAAGCTTGAGGCTCAATGCTCTTCTCCACCAGTTGATGCCACATTGTATTGTCAGCTTGTGGGTAGTCTCATCTACTTGACTCACACACGCCCTGATATTTCATTTGCGATTGGCATGGTTTCCTACTTCATGCAGGAACCATATGAGCTTCATTGGAAAGCTACCAAATGCATCCTTCATTACATCTAGGGTACACATCATTATGGGATTCACTATGCAATAGGCATAGGACTTCGCTTGGTTAGTTACAAAGACTCTGATTGGCCTGGCGATCTTGATGATCGTAAGTATACTTCAAGTTACAACTTCCACCTTGGTTCAGGCCCCATTTGTTGGTAGAGAAAGAAGCAACATTCTATTTCTCTCTCTTTGACTGAGTTTGACTATTGAGGAGTTGTTAACGCAGCGATTGAGACCATTTGGCTTCAATAGATTCTCACAAAGTTTGGGTTCACCACTCCATGGCTGACAATTTTACATTGTGACAATCAGAGTGCTATTACCATCTCAAAGAACCTGGTCCAGCATCAGTGGACCAAACACATCAAGATCCATATGCACTACATTTGAGAGCTAATTCAGGAGTAGGTCATTGATTTGCAGTATTATCCTACAATGGAACAAGCTGAAAACATATTCACCAAACCTTTCACCGAGAGTAAGTTCCAATAGATGTCTCATTAGGGGGGGTCAGCTAAATTCTCCTTCCTCTCTTATGGAGGGGACTTTTTCCTCTTTGAGGTTTTGTCCTTCTTCTTTGAGATTCTTTCTTACATTCATCTCTCTTTTGTGGGGGATTTTTTTCCCACTAGGTTTTCTCCTTTTCTTTGTTTGTGAGAGATTGCATTGCATACTTTTGCTTGCATTTGCATATTGTACATGGGTACCTATCATGGCCTAGTAGCCAGGACCCATCTTGCATTGTTGACTTGAATCTTCATTCCCCTAAGTTTCACTTAAGGGGGGTGTTGGTGTAAATAATTATTCATCATGGATATTATTACACTTTACTTAAGTTAACTTAGGATAATGCATCTCATCGTAGTTTGGATATGAGACACTTAGGGAAGTGTGCACATAGGGATATATCTTGTAGGAGAAATTCCACCTTTTGTGGTCTTATCTTGCTATTACACTCCACATTCGGTGGGTCCTCCACCTCTTGTGGAATATTATATTATTTCTCCTACCTACCCCTACTTTTTCTAACCTACCCTTGTTTCTCATTGAACCACATGTCATGATTGTGTGCTCACATATCCATATGGCCTTGCCTATATAAGTAGGCCCATATTCATTGTATTGGTTAATTCAGTTGATGATTATTTGCATATTGATGAGAATACAGTTTTTTCTTATCATTCTTTTGTCTCTCTTTTATACTTTTTCATTGTGCCCTTGATCTTGGCAAAATATCACAATTAGAAATATATTGCACAAGGTTGTAATTTATGATGCTACATCTAGCCCCCACTTTCATGGGAGTATGAACCTACATTGATACTCATGGTAAAGTAGATCATCGAATAAGAAATTTTCATCAAGGTAAAAGAGATAAGGATCACCAAGTCTGGAAGTGACTTTAGAACCTCATTAATTTAAAACAAAGAGAAAAGGAGAAAAACATGAAGAGGAAGAGAGAAAGAATGACTAAACTATCCTAGTAAGGTTAAAATTACTATGAGTCATGTAAAGTGATGCAAAGGAGAAGTGAAATAGTCTAGAAAGTTGTGTTGTGCTAGTCAATTTGCCCCACAAATAACCAAGCAAAGAGTTACATGCTTAGAAATATACCAAAGGAATTATGCAAAGGATAACCAAGGAAACCATTACACTAAATGAAATCTCCTAAAAGGGAAGATTGTAAAGAAAAATGCACAATTTGCTAAGTAACTTGAAAAAATGACTTCAAAAATTGATTGGTGGTGCATGAATAAAGTGTAACAAAGAGTTGAGTGTATGTCCCTACGTTAAAGTGATTGTGTATGCCTTACTAGGAGCAATAACTTTAAGGTAGCATACATGCATCCGAAAAAAAAGAACGTTTCCACTATGATATGCCCCCAAGAAAGAACAAAATCAAGGGAAATAGAGGACATGACAAAAAGGAGCACGTTATGGATCCACTAACTCTAGGGTTAGTAGTGATCCCACAATAGTGGGTTACACTTTTTGGCCAACTTTGATACTTAAATGAACATTTAAAAAAAATGGTCACTTTCTAACATGTATAACTAAATTAAACCGTTAAGAATTTTAAGATGATGTAAACTAGTGATTTGTAACATCTTGTATGCAAACTCTAAATATATTTTTTCAAATATTTTTGAATCAATTTGTATTCATTTTTCAATCTGATTATAAAATTAGTTTTTAACAATAAACAACATTTTTTAAGAGTGATGTGCATTCCAAAACACGTAACTTTTTTTTCATTAAATGATAAAAACTTGATTCTTTAGAATTTAGGTTTGTAACATTGATACCTAAGGCATGCAGTTGGTTTCATAATGATATGTTCATTTTTTGTTTTTTTATTAAGTCTTGAAGTCGAACTAACTATAATTTAGACATAGGTGTACATTTGAACTCATAACTTGTTCTATATATATATATATATATAAATTCAATTATTTGTTTTGGTTGGAAAGAGGACATCAATACCTAGGGCATAGATAGTTTTTCAATTTTTGTTATTAGTTTACTATTTTTCAAATGTGTTGAACAAAGAAGTTCATGTTTAGTGAAAAACCTATGTTTGGTCAAATAAAAAAAAAGGTTCATAATAAACTCAATTGTACTAAAATTATCATCATTGGAAAGATTGATTCAAGGACTACCATCCTACATTTTGGGTTGTCAACATTATTCCATTTTAGCCTTCAACCAAAGGCTTGAAGACCAAAAATCTGCAAAATTTTGTAGGAAGTTCTAGAGAAGTTCAAAAAAGGGGGTTCGAATGAACAATAACTAGAAATCTAGCTGAAAAGGCCTTCAAATGAACCCCTCCACGTTGAGGTGTTTGTTAAAAGGGGGGTGGTCAAGTGAAGGTTTCCCTTCGATCGAAGGGGCTTAAAAATGTTTTTGGCAACCAACAAGTTTTGTTCATGACAAAAAGTGTAACCCACTTTTGTGGGTTCACCATACGTGTGAATGATAACTCATGTATATCAATTATAATTACATTGATTTGACCTCATCCCCCAAAGGTAGTGGAAATACAAGAACATATTAAGAAGAGAACATAAGATAACAAAAAAGTGTCTTTTTGGGTCAATATTGAAGAGACCAAATAGAGATCTCAATGCCTTGCATCATCCCCAAGTAGACAACACAAAGGTACATTTACAAGAAATAGAACATGTATGACCTAACATTGATAATACATAAAGAAGAATTGAGATACAAATAGAGGAATTTTACAACATATTGGTTCCTCTATCACCTTGTTCCAATGAAGGAAAAAGGTTCATCCAAAGAGATCCTAACATAATACAAAGACATATCAAGCAATACAACATAAGGGAAGCACATTACGAATAAGTGACTGCACAAAAGAGAATCCATGACACAAATTAAGCTCATCAAACAAATCTATCGTCGCCTAATATTTCTTAGCTTCATTTAGGGAAGGTGGACAAGATGCAAGAGGATCAACATTAAGCATGGTAGATGGAGCTACTATGAGTTCCAAACAAGGACTATGCTTTAATGATAGAGATCACTTTGTTTGTCACCAGGAGCTAGGGTTAACACTTTGGAAATCATTGAAGATAAGTCATGATTGATTTCAATAACCTCATGCATATCATAAAAATTATCAACATTATTATTTGCATCGACATTAATCACAATAGGATCTTTAATGCGATTTTTTTTTATCAAACCTAGACACTTTAATTTTCTCAATATTTTCTTCCTCCCTTGGAGTGGTCATAGTTTTCTAAAATAAGATCAAATCATTAGTAGTTGTTTTAGGAGAGGGAATAGTTTGGGAAGAAAGCTCATGTGCCTTAGCACAACATCTTTGATATTGGTCTAAAGCATTGCAGTTTCTTTTGGTTCAACTTAGAATTTGAGAAGACTTGGGATCTATCAACATTAGCTCCTTTTATTCCTTTGTAGAAGGAGGAACATAAGGATCCTAACTAGGTAAAGAGATAAAGGATGTTGTACATTTTTATGATATAGGAGGTGGAAATGAAGCACAAATAGAAGGAATGAAACGTGTGGGAAGGAGTCAAGGTATATGATAAGGAGGAGGGACACTCTTAGGTTTACTCAACTTGAAAATCATTTCATGTTTGAATTTCTAATAAGATCACAAGACAGTGGCTTGATTATTTTTTAATGGTTGAGGTGTTTGAGGCTATTATAAGTCAAGGGAAAAGTTTCCATGACTTGATAAAAGCTTATAGAGGTTATGATTAATTGTGATAATTTATCAATTGAGATGAAACTTTTAACACTTATGGATAGGAGACACAATAGATTTCATGGAAGTAAGCCAAGAAAGTCCTAGTCTTGCTTGGAATTGGTCGGAGGTTGGGATAACAACAACAGTGGCATCTAAGAATTTCTTACCAACCTTAATGAGAAGAGTAATATATCCATGGGTAGGAAAAGAAAAACCATCATAAGTATTAATCATCACATTAGATTTGTCATAAGTTTCTTGATGAAATTGTCTTGTAAAGAGATGTTCTTTGGTTATAACATTATCCATATACATAGGGTCAACAAGCACTCCCTGAGACAACTTACCATTAATCTTCATTGAAATGTATAAGGGTCCATTAGGTGTCTTAATAGTCTCTTTAGGATCAAAGGTAATGCAAGGTTCAGACTTAGATTTTGGTTTGGGTTTGGGTTGTTCAATGAGATTAACAATATCTTTGGCCTCAATATAATTATTATCAATGTATATGTTAGTGAGGTTGCAAGGCACAACAATATTAGTGGAAAAAAAGGTAATAAGTTGGTAGGCTCGATGGAGTTGGTAGAATGAGAAGGAAAAGGATTGGTATATATTTGCAAATTTTTGTTAGGGGGTGAAACTAATTTGTTTTATTTATAATTAAACCCCACAACACTTATGGTATTAGAATCAATGAGGTCTTGGAAAAGATGATTCAACCTATAACACTTCTTAGTATCATGGAAAGGTTAATAGAGGTATTGGAAAAAGTGTTTGGGGTCATGGGAATTTGGAAATGGTTTGGAAGGGGTCATGTAGTTTGATAGGAGAAAATTTCAAAATACTAGCATTAATCAGCTATAACATTAAACTATGCAAAGATTTTAGAAAGAGGTGTAAAATTATGAGCTAGTTTAAAAATTGATAACAAAGGAGCCACACTTCATGTTGCAGCTACCACTTGTGTATTAACATTATTCTAGGTATTATTGATTTTTTATGAATCTTTTTTCTAGTTTTTGAAACTTTTATAAATCTTGTTGAGTGGCATCATTCTTATCAACTGGGGCCATTGAAGTGGATGACTCAAATTGGCTCACTTGAAGCTGATAATTATGAACCAATGCACACAATTGGTTAAAATAAGTAAACTCAAAGAATAATAACTTATATCTAATGTCTTTTTTTCAAATTAGAAATTAAAATTCTTTGAACATCCATATCAAACACAAGATAAGATATTTGAGCATACAAATGTTTAAATCTACCAATAAAATTAGTCACCTTTTCCTTAACACCTTGTTTACAATGATTCAAATAATTAGTCAAAGAAATTTGAGGACCAATATTATTTTTAAATTGTTAAAGCATTATCCAAATTTTAAAAATAAATAATAGAATAAGGAGGCAAGGAACAAAACCATTGCAAGGCCTTGTCTCTAAATGTCTTAGGAAACAATTCAACCATAAGTCTATGATCATTGGAAAAGTCACTACATGAGGTTTGAAATATTTTCACACGATTCAAGGGATCAACTTTTCCATTATATGTCTCTAGGTGAGGGATTTTCAAGTATTGAGGGATAATTGTATGAATGCTATCTTGGGAAAGTGGGCTAGCAATATCACAAGTGGGAATGTTGAATTTGGATTGGGTCATGGAAGTGAGTTGTTTTTGCAAAGATGAAACACTTTGGGCTAGGTTGTTAATGGTTTCTTCAATGGATAGGTTGGTATTGAACATGTTGGATAATGAAGGATGTGGAATATTATGGAAAATGGATGGAGCATTGGAATATGAAAGTGGGAAATTTTCATAAGTAGGTATACGATGTGGTTGTGAAATACATGGAACACACATGGGAGGAGATATGACACAAATTCCTCCAAGGCTAACATGTGTTGGATTGACATTTTGTGTAGATGTAGCCATGATAGGTGGAGTATAAGTAGGCACATTAGGAAATGATGTTGGTACATGAATGGTATTTTCAATGATATTATTGAGAGGATTGGAAAAGTTAAGAGCTTCAACACAAATTTTCATGGACATGATATTATCATTCATATTATGAGATATGCCATGCAACAAATCCATAATATTTTCATCATTTTGAACCATCATCATCAACCCTTCAATCAAGGGGATTGTCTCACCATTCGATTGTTCTTGGCTCATCTAATGTTAAAGCTCTTAAAAATAATGGACAAGATTTACTACTTGTCTACAAGACACTCGTGTTATTGAATCATCCTCATTATGAGAAGTGTGGAAAAAATGATTGTCAACAATGTTAGGTATTTTATGTGTCAGCATAGAAGTTTCACCTAAGTTCCCATGGAAAATGTTAGTTGACTTGGGCTGTACAACTCTTAGGAAATCCATAAGTCTATAACTAAACTTCTCATGGAGATATTAGATGTAGGGCTTAAAGTCATAAAAATCATGCACAAAACTAATGAAGGGAACGTAAGGAAGTTAAGTAGCAGAACAACTTCCTACACTAACCTTTAGAGAAGGGCAATGCTAAAAAATTTATAGATTGTCACAACAGTTACAAAAAATAGAAATAGACATAATAACATTCAAAGCATAACACAATGATTTACCTAGGGAAAACCCTTACGGGAGAAAAACTCCCCACTCCAAAAGCCGCCTAGTATATTATTCAACAATAAAAAACATATTACAATATACTTGCAGAGAAATCTCTTTGTAGGAGTACCACTAATCAAAGATTCAAAGGTAACTCGATAGCCATAGGACTCTTACACACAACCTTTATCTCACACACCTCATATATAGGAGATACAATACAAGAAACTGTCAAATGATATTACAAAACCATAGGCTGAAACCACCCAATAAAGTATAGCCGATCTTATCTCTAATCTAGATGCCCCATGACATGTTAAAAAACACATAAACACATGTACCTCCATTTTACAATTCATTTATGTGTTCAATACATATTATATTTCTTATTTCAGGAGTACAAACTTCCAGAGGGCATAACTTGCGAACCATGTGTCTGATTGATGAACCGTTTGAAGCGTTGAAAAGCTCGTGAGTGCTCTATTGCCTTGAAAATGGTTATTCCATTTAAAACCACTTGTAAAGATGTTTTGAAGGTTCTAAAGTCCCCAAAATTAAGTTTGAACCTTTAATTGCACCCCTCCAAAACAAAAAAAATAATATCTTCAAAACTGGTTATGATCTTGTGACGAAACTTTACCGGCATGCTTATATAACCAACCAAAAGATTTTGGGAGAATTTCATAATATTTTGTGCTTAAATAAAAACTTACTATAAATAGTAACCTCATGTAAATGCAAGGTTGAGATACCATTTTCCCAACAGAGAATGTCTAAATAATACAAATCTTTCATAAATTGACTATTTAATGATAATATGATGAAACTATAAGGATCCAGTCAACTACTGAGGGGGGGGTTGAATTAGTAGATAGAAAATAATATAAAATTTCACCAAATAAAATTTCAACTAAGAATCCAATCACTAAACTAACTGGTTTAGTCACTGTATCAGAAAACTGAAACTGCATTGTCAAAGTTTACCAGTTGACAAAAAACATCAATGATACAATGCAACAAATTTGAAACTTAAATACCATTTAATGAAAATATTAAACAAATTCACAAATATGAGTAATACCTCATTTCAAATGATTTATGGTCATCTAAACATATCTAAGTGGATTTACTAGTCATTCAAATCAACCGTATCAAAAACACATCCACAAAATCATTCACCACTTGACACAATGATTTTTCACGTGGAAACCCAAATGGGAAAAACCACAATGGGAATGAATACCCACAAGTATTCTGAACTCTTCTGAAGTTTTCCCTATTAGGAGCCAAGCCTTGTTAGAATATTATACAATAATGTCTTGTTAAGAACAGATCCAGTTAAGGACCACCCGATTAATAGATTGACTACAATACCATGTTAAAGGTAACCTTGGTGGAGGATTTCAAATCCAAGCTAATGGATCACCTGGTTAGAGGATTTCAACAAGAACCTTGTTAAAGCTTACTCAATTAAGGGATTTAACTGTTGTAATGGTTAGAGAACAATAGGTTCTTTGCTGATCTTGAAATAGCACTTCCTTTCATAATCATATCTTTTTCTACTCCTATCTACCTTCACAACATTCTGCAGACACACCTTCTAGTTTGGCAACAATCACTTCCACACTTGACCAAATACTCTATTGAAACAAACCATCGATCTTATAAGAAAATACATTAGGTCGGTAACACAACACAAAACCTACAAATCTCATAGAGATTACAAACATATCGGTACAATCTTGACCATTAGATCACATAGCAATCAACTACACATTATTCTAGACAACTTCAACCGCTCCTAGATCACCGCACATTGGATCATGTAACTCATCACACATTTGTCACTTCGTTCTCTATAACTGATCATTCCCAAGATAAATGGTTATCTCTATGCACCAAATCCACTTTGAAACTCGTCATGTGCAACATGCATAAGTGGCATCTTTATCTCTAATCATCATTCGGTCATAGATCATCACAACCGATTCTTCAAGCTCCATCGGTTAGGGTTCTTCTTATAAACTGGTTAGGGTTACCGGTTGCCTTCAATGCTTTACTACCAGTTGCTTTACTACATCATTACTGGTTGCAATACATCTTCATTACCGGTTACTATTGACATCAATGACAACACTATACTTCATCAATGGAATCTTCATGCAATGCCAACAGTTTCCCCCTTTGGAATTGATTGCAATACAAATATCAATACTAATTAATTGTGATGATTGAGAGTAAAGCATATACATAGGTAAAGGAATCTTAGTTTACATATTTCCCATATACTCTCCTTCAACTATATCTTCATGTCTTTAGCTGGTAACTGGATATCAATCATATACAGTTCTTCTCCCCCTTTGACAGCAATGGCAAAATGAAGGTAAACCATACAGTTTCATGCTTCACTGATCTGCAACTAGCTGCTATGGAGTAGCTCCACTCTACATCAATCCTTCATCAAGATTTTCAATAGGCTCTAGGGCTGATGTCTTCCACATCTTCTTAATTGACTTCATGTAGGGGTACAACCCCTAACTTACCTCTGAGATACTTAAATGTAGCCTTAGGTAGAGGTTTAGTAAAGATATCTGCTAGTTGTTCTTTTGTAGATACATTCTCTAGTGACACAACTTAACTTTGCACTTTCTCTCTCAGGAAATGATACTTCAGCTCAATATGATTTGTTCTAGCATGCAACATCAGGGTCTTAGAAATGTTTATAGCACTTGTGTTATCACAAAAATTCTTAGTGGTTCTAATATCTTCAACTTGAAACCTTCCTAAATGTGTTTCATCCAAATTGCTTGGGTACAATTCATGTATGCTACAACATATTCAACTTCTACTATTGATTTAGAGATACAACTATGTTTCTTGCTGCTCCAAGACACTAATCTACCTCCAAGAAAAAATGCTCCTACAGTTGTACTCTTCCTATCATCAACATTGTCTGCCCAATATACATCTGTATTGACTTTTAAATCAAATCCTCCTGCATATGAATGCCATAATCCATAATAAATTGTGCCTTTCAGGTATCTAAAAAATCTTTTGGTTGCAACCATGTGTGTCTCCTTTAGACTTTTCTGAAATCTGGCAACCAATCCTACTACATGAGCAATGTTCGGTCTATTGTGGACAACATAATGTAGTTTACCTATCATGGAATTGTACTTCTTTTCATCAATTGATGAAAAATTCATCTTCCTTAGATAATTTACATCATGTAACCATTGGTGTTCCAACTAGTTTATAGTCTCCCATTCCAAAAGTTTTCAACACTTCCTTCACATACTTGGACTATGTGATGAAAATACCTCCCTTCATCTGTTGGATTTGCAAACCTATGAATTTTTTTATCTCACCTACTAGCGACATCTCAAATTCACTCTTCATTTCATTAGCAAAATCATGACACATATCATCATTTCCTCCAAAAATGATATTATCCATAAATACCTCACTTACCAGTATCTTATCTCCTTCTATCTTGAGATATATGTTACTGTCTTCATTGGTTCTTTGAAAACCTATCTTCACTAAGTGAGAGTGAAATATTTCATACCATGCTCTTGGTGCTTGCTTCAATCCATATAATGCCTTATGTAATTTTCACACCATATCCTTTTCTATAGTTAAAGCAGAACTATCTGGTTGTTCAATGTAAACTTCCTCTTCCAATATTCCATTTAGGAATGTTGATTTCACATCCATCTGATATAGTTTGAACCCTCTGTATGTTACAAATACAAGTAGAGTCCTTACTCCTTCTAGTCTTACAACTGGTGCAAATGTGTCACCATAATCTTCACCTTCTTCTTGTGTATATCCTTTGCATACTAGTAAGGCTTTATTTCTGACCACTACTCCATCTTCATTCAGTTTATTTCTAAATACCCATTTTGTACCTATTACATTCTTTTTCTTCGGTTTGGGCACCGGTGACCATGTATTGTTCTTCTCTATCTGGTCAAGTTCTTCTTCTATTTCCTTGATCCAATTTTCATCTCCAAAGTCTTCTTTTGATGTTCTAGGCTCAATGGTGGAGATTATATAAGAGTTCTCTCTTATTCCTCTTCTAATTACCACACCTGCATTCATGTCTCCAATAATCTAATCGAGGCTATGATTGAGTCTAACATACCTTGCAATAACATGATCTTGGTTTTTAGGTTCTTCTTCTTCTTCTTCACTTTCTTCATCTTCTGCTGGACCTTCTTGTTCTGGTTGAACTGGGGCTTCTCTATTCAATTCGCAAACTTCTGGTTTTACCTATTCCAGTTCCAAAAATAGTGTGTAAGGTTCTTCTTCCTTCTTCTCTTTGTTGGTTTCTCCCGAATTCTTAGGAAACTCATCTACTCGGACATTAACACTTTCAATGATCTTCTTAGTCTGGTTGTTGTAACACTTGTAAGCTATTCTCTTGGTGGAGTAACCAAGAAATATGCCTTCATCACTCTTGGCATCAAACTTATCAATATAATCACCTCTTGATAAAAAATATGGTACCAAATATTTTAAAGTAATTGACATTAGGTTATCTACCATACCATTAGTCATAGGGTGTTTTGTCCTGACCTCTTTTAACTAGTATCTGGTTCATTGTATAAATAGTTGTGTTGATAGCTTCTCTCCAGAATGTCTTAGCTACACCTCCTTGAATTCCCATAGTCCTAGCAGCTTCAACTACTGACCAGTTGTTCCTTTCAGTAATATTGTTCTGTTGTGGTGTCTTAGGTGTAGAAAGTTGCCTCTTGATTTCGTTGTCTTCATAGTATATAGTGAATTCCTCTGAAGTAAATTCACCACCTTGATCAGTTCTTAAGAACTTTATCTTCTTTCTACTTTCATTTTCAATCAAGGCTCTAAATGCCTTAAAATTGCTAAATCCTTATGTCTTGTCTTTCAAGAATGTGACCCACATCATCCTTGAGTAATCATCGGTAAATATCATGAAGTATCGATCACCTTGAATACTCCCAGTCCTCATTGGTCCACAAAGGTTGGTATGAACCAAATCTAGCAAATGTTCAACTAAGAAAGATTTTCTCTTGAAAGTTGAGGATGTCATTTTACCTAGCTGACATTCCTTGCACAAAGCATTCACTGATTTGTCTAATTGTGGAAAACCTCTTACTGACTCTTACAATGTTATCAAAATTTACATGACAAAGCCTCTGATGCCAAAGTCAACTATCTTCTACTTTTGCAATCAAACAACTGTTGACTTTAGAATTTAAGTGAAATAAGTTACCTCTGGTCTATTTTCCAGTTGCAATCAATTCGCCTTTGCTTCCATAAATCGTGCATGCTCTATTCTTGAATTCCAGTGGGTAACCTTTGTCATTGAGTTGAGTAACACTCAAAAGATTGTGTTTCAGACCTTCAACTCAGTAGACATCATCTGCACTTCTTTTACCATTCAGAGAGATGGATCACTTTCCTTTCACCATGTAGGGAGAGTCATTCCCAAATCTTACAACACCTCCATCAAATTCCCTAAAAGTAAGAAACTTACTTTGATCACTGGTCATGTGGTGTGAACAACCACTATCTATAATCTAGTCATCTAAACTATCCATGTGAGAGACCAATGCCTTCTGATCTGATATCTCTTCTTTAATAGAAACAAAGACAATATCCTCATTTGCATCTTCCTCAGATTCTTCATCTGTAATTCCTCCATCCACTACAATGAGACAATTGCTTTTACCTTTGCCTTTATACTTCCTATACTTCTCACATTTTTCTTCATTATCTCCATTTGGATAGTTAGCAGCAATATGTCCAATCCGGTTACATGCAAAAATATCAATGGTAATTTACCTTTGTACTTACCAGTACCTCTGGGTAACCGCTTGTCCAATAATGATTTAAGCTCAATTAGACTATCTTCATCATCTACCTCTTTGCTAGATCTAGACTCATGATTGTAGCTCACTTCTCTACTTCTCCTTATCAGTGGGGTTGAGACTGAGGCTCTAAATGCAGATTCTGGTCTTTGAACACTTCCATCAAAACCATTTAATTCAAAAGAAACCAATTTACTAATTATAGAATCAGGGGTTACCTTTGTTTTATCAATAGACTTGAGTTCTTGAATGGCTGCAACTCGGATAGTGTAGATTGGTAGAAGGGTTCTCAACACCTTGCTAACCATAGTGGTATCCTCCACTATAACTCCAACACTTTTGATTTCTCCGACTATCTCCTTGATCCTCTGACCATACTATTGAATGTTTTCACCTTCAGCCATCTGCATATCATCAAATTTTCCTCTAAGACTCTCTTCCTTGGCAATCTTAACATGCTCATCACCGCTATACATATCTTCCAGTTTCTTCCAAACTTCATATGCAGTCTCCAATCCATGAACATCAACATATTCTGAATCAGACAAGGAACCGATGATGTCCTCTAATGCTTGATTGTTCTCTTGTTGCTCCTTCTTTTCATCATCTATTAGAATCCCACTAGGCAAGTTATGCTTAGTAACAACATGAACTCCCAATATTGACTTCCTAAGCTCTTGATATAGATCTTCATCCTATCACTCCAGATTTTGTAGTTTTCCCTATTGAACTTCAAACCTTCTTTCTTCATCATGTTCTCCTAGATCTTTTCCTCAAGCTGTTAGGCTTAAACACAAGAGGACCTGAAATGCTCTGATACCAATTTAAATTATGATAAAACTATAAGGATCCTATCAACTACTGAGAGGGGGGGTGAATTAGTAGATAGAAAATAATGTAAACTTTCAACAAACAAACTTTCAACTCGGAATCTAATCCCTAAACTAATTGGTTTAGTCATTGTATCAAAAAACTGCAACTGCACTGTTAAACTTTATGGGTTGACCAAAAAAATCAATGATACAATGCAATAGATCTAAAACTCAAATACCATTTAACCAAAACATTAAACCACTTCACAAATATCAATAATAGCTCATTTCAAATCATTTTTGGTCATCTAAACATATCTAAGTGGATTTACCAGTCATTCAAATCAGCCATATAAAAAACACATCCACAAAATCACTCAACACTTGACATAATGATTTTTCACGTGGAAACCCAAATGGGAAAAACCATGGTGGGGATGAATACCCACAAGTATTGTGAACTCTTCTGATGTTCGACCCGTTAGGAGCCAAGCCTTGTTAGAAGCTTATACAATAATGTCCTATTAAGAATAGATCTGGTTAAGGACCACCCAGTTAAGGTGTTGACTACAATACCCTATTAAAGGTAATACCCTGATAAAGGTAACCTTGGTGGAGGATTCAAATCCAAGCTAATGGATCACCTTGTTAGAGCATTTCAACAAGAAGCCTGTTAAAGCTTACCTGATTAAGGTATTTAACTATTGTAATGGTTAGAGAACAACAGGTTCTTTGCTGATCTGGAAATAACACTTCCTTTCTTAATCAGATCCTTTTCTGCTCCTATCTTCCTTCACAACATTATGTATACACACCTTTTGGTTTGGCAACAATCACTTCCATACTTAACTAAATTTCCAACACTCTATTGAAAAAAATCATCGACCTTATAAGAAAATAAATTAGGTCAGTAACACAACAAAAAACCTACAAATCTCATAGAGATTACAAACATATCGGTACAATCTTGACTATTAGATCACATAGAAATCAACTACACATTGTTCTAGACAACTTCAACTGCTCCTCGATCACTACACATTCGATCCTGTAACTCATCACGCATTTATAACTTCATGCTCTACAATTGATCATTCCCAAGATAAACAGTTATCTCTATGTGCCAAATCCACTTTGAAACTCATCATGTGCAACATGCATACGTGGCATCTTTATCTCCGATCATCATTCGGTCATAGATCATCACAACATATTCTTCAAGATCCATTGGTTAGGGTTCTACTTATCAACTGGTTAGGGTTACTAGTTGATCACTCTGCTTCAATAATACTACTGGTTACCTTCACAGCTTTACTACTGGTTGCTTTACTGCATCATTATTGGTTGCAATACATCTTCATTACCAATTATTATTGACATCAATGACAACACTATACTTCATCAATGCAATCTTTATGCAATTCCAACATTTAAACATTGTATAAATGATTAAAATTGGAGTCTTTGAAATCATGCAACTAGCCATCAAGTGCGTAAACTATATGATTGCAAATATGAAGTGAAATGCACGAAATTCAGATTTGGAAACCAGAAGTAAACATAGGATATGTCAAGTTCACCAAAATGTGAGGTGGGGGAAAAAATATTAGAAAAAATTATATACACACACAAGGAATATATTCCTACCTATCAGTTACATTGGAAGGAGAATGATCCACTAGGCTCAAGATGGTTTTTGCATAAAGTGGATGCAATGGTCCTTCATTATAAAATAATATGACTATGCAATTAGTAATAAAGAATACAAGAAGTAGGTCCAAATAGGTTGAAATCATAGTTTTCAACATGTATAGAAAGATAGAAAACTAACAAATTGATTCTAGAAGAAGATCCAACAAAGCAGATTGTAACTAACTTGCAGTCTAAATTCTAGGTAGAAGTGGAGGGAGAAATGAAAATGAGATGTTTATACCTTTATAAACCTTCTTGATATCAAAATACTCATGAAGATGTTACTATTGACTTGAATGTAGTTAACTTTAGGGATAGAAGATCATAGATGCCATCACAAATACATAGCTGTACAAATTACTCCCAATCTTCAGTACCTTGATTCTTGATCTCTGGCTCTTGAGGGCTTGAGATGAGAAATTGGTATTATAACAATATCTTACTTCCACTCAGTCTTACTCTCTACTCAAAATGAGGGAGGATACCTTTCTTATATACCTTTCTCAAGCATTTTGGGTTATGAAAATAAGAGTAGGTTGACACGGGAAATGATTTCTCACTCAACCAAGTTGATTGTTAAGTAGTTTAAGTTTGGGGTAAAACATTGGGGAGAAAGGTGCCTTGATTGGCACACTCTTGAGAGTGGGTCATCCTAGGTGCCTTTCTCCCTCCAATGTGGTCTAAAATTGGGATTTGAGGTCCAAAATGGGAAGGAGAAACCAGAATGAGATGCTAAATTGAGCTAGATCAAGCACCTTGGGCATAGAAGGATGGGAACACTAAAATAGGGCCTAGATAGAAAGATTGCATAGGGATGTAATTTATGATTATACAAGGGTAAATGAGCTCTATGATGCCTACATAAAATAGGAAGCCACAAGCCATTGAAGTCTTGGCCAACTAAATGTGGTGAAGAAGAAAATTAACATGCTTGAGGCCCTCACTGAGGTGGACATAAGAGCTTCTAGTTGGGTAGTGGATGAAAAGGATTAGAGGGTTTGGGTGGTGGTGAATGATTTGGTGGATAAACTTGAGAAGTGGGAATGACTAGAAGAGGAGTTGAAGGGACTCAACAAGAGGATGGATCAAAACGATGATAGGAGGGAGATGATGAAGGTTATTGAGGAGATTTAGGACAACCAGGCAACTATCAAAAGGAATATGGATGAGATAATGTCCCAGAATAACAAAATATTAAAGAAAAACTCTACAACTCTCAAGGCTATTTAAGAGAAAGTTGATAGAAGGCATTGCTAAAAAGAAATAAATTATATGTTTGTCTCTTCCTATGATTATTGAGGTGTCATTTTTGAGGGTGAAAGCTATGTTAGATTCCCTTGACGTTTCTTCAAGAAAAGGTTTGAATAAGATGCTCTCCTCTAATAATGTGGAATTGATGAGTCAAGATTGGAAAATTGAGAAGACCCCCACCAAGTAGACCATTGGTTCATGTATTTGGTGGGGGGGATGTGTTTGTTGTCTTTTTGTTTTTCCTTTTAGTCTTTGTTTTGTTTTCTAATGTTTTCCTCTAGTTGTTAGTTGGGTTTTGTTCCTTTTTGTCATATATTTATCTATTTTGGGGCTCAGTTTCCTAATGAGACCCCTGGTTTCTTTGATTTAGTTGTTATGTAATGGTTTGAGCCTCTCCCAATTTAATTAATTAGAACTCTTCTAACATTCCCCTCTTATTAGATTGTTCCTCAAATTTAACCTTTCCAACAGACCTTCCTTTTGTTGGCCCAATTTGTTGTTGTGTCAAAAGACCGATCTATCAACGTCTGATACAAACTGTAGAGATATGGATCACACAGGAGGCGATTAGTCCCTTGTCACAAATCATGAGGGGAGTGCTAGCCATTTTACCAACAATCTCCCCCTCAGCGTTACCTGAGGGGATTCAAACCCATGACCCAATGCTCTGATACCATTTGTTGGCCCAATTTGCTGCTGCGTCAAAAGACCGATCTATCAATGTCTGATACAAACTGTAGAGATATGGATTGCACGGGAGGCGGTTAGTCCCTTGTGATGAATCCCGAGGGGAGCACTGACCATTTTTACAACACCTTTAAGGATCACATAACAAAACTATTGAATACATAAAATAAATACACATTCTTTAACAATTTCTATTTTTGAAGGAAAAATATTGAATCAATGAGATCTCCATCAAGCTATCTCGTGATCCTTGGAAGGGTGTAGTTTTGAGCTGAATTCTTGAGTTCTCAATCTTGAATTATCAAATCATAGATATTTGAATTATTTGATAACCATCCATGCTGAGATATGACAAAGCCCCATCAAGTTGTTTGATGAACCTCAAGAGAGTATAATAACTATTATAATTTCATAAAATCACCAGACAACAATCCCTATTGATTACAACACCAAATCCCTTACTTGTCTCCTAAAATCAGTCTGTGCAATACATGTGTTCTTCACATTCATCAACACCAACAAAGAAAGCTAAAAGGAAACCAACAAAATAAAGCCAAAAAAACATCTCATGCAAAGAACCAACTCAAAGAAAGAAGCTAACTTGAGATGAATGAAATTGATCCAGCCTCTAGTGCTACCAACTTTTAAATAAACTTGTTACAACTTATCATTTTTATGTCACATTATTCTCTTTGATAACACAAGCATATGAGTTTTTAAAGGCTCCATGTGTAAAACAAATGGTTTGAAAAGAACAAGCAATGTTTGACAAATGTGTGGCAATGAGAAAATAAAAACCAAACATGTATACGTACCAAATTTACTATCAGAAACCCTTATAACCAGCTCTTACATGCATCAAACTTGTTTCACTCTTATCCTTTCCACTATGGGAAACACTATTAAATAACTAAACTCCTATTCACAATGCACCTTATCTACCATCATAACTAGAATACAAATAATTTGACACCATATCCACTTATGTAAAAATAAAAATAAAAATATATATCTTGATGTAGTGTCCTAAATTGCACCTAGTGCATTTATGACACTTATGCATGATGCTCAGTGCATTAACGATGAATTCATGATAAAAAAATTTATAATTTTTAAGCATCATGAAACTTGAAGACAAGGTGCCTCCATTTTCCATAAAACCCCATTTGGTCTTATCTTTGGTAGGATGTACAAGCACGCGTTGACGTCTGTGCACCACACTAATGTCGCGATAAGTCCGCAGAATCTCAAATCTTGCAGTGAGTCAGATGTTTGTTGATGCATGTCTTTTGGCTTGTCTTCGACCATAATGGCTCTCTGCACCTCTTTTGAAGATGAAAATCTCTTCTTTTCTCATTTGGAAGGGTTCCACTCTCTTGGTTCTAGGCGTTTTTTTTTTTCTTCTCTTGGCTCTCTCTTGTTTCTCATTGATCTCTTGATGCTCTCTTGAATTCTCTACCAACACTATCAAGCTACAACTATATTGCACATCTTATCTTCTCTTTATCATTTATCTCTATTTTATCATTGCATGCAATATATATTTGGTATCTTTGAATGTATCTATTATCTAAGTGCATTTAACTTACCAATCTATTATTTTATCTATTTGCAATAGGGGTTTCTTTCCATTAAGCAGAGTATAGTTTTTATTTGCATTTTTATCGAATATAATTTATTCCAATCTATCTATTTGGTTGTCTATGGTAGTGCAAATGCCTAAACGGGGGTTGATTTAGGTAGGCCCCTATACAACCCCAACATTTTCACATGTCTCTATGTGTGTAGGTGATGAACAGGTTCCACTCGGTAGGGAGAAGTCACTGTTGATTCTTAGGATGATTTTGTGTTTTTTGGTTGTATAGACGATAATGTACCACACTTGATTTCATGTATTGCATTGACATTCGGAATCCGAGACCATTGAAATCCTGTGGTATAATCTATTTTGAGTTTTGCATGGTTTTATTAATTCAAATTCTCACATTTCATTATTTTTGTACTTTAAACTATTTAATTATTTCCACTCTAGCATAAGCATTAGTTTTGTTATCCCCTGGCTCACCTTAGCACTAGTTCAAGTGAGGTAGCGATAGATCAATTTGTCCTCTGGGATTCATCATCTTGGAGGTGGCAAATCTCCTCCCCTACATTTTGGTAAACCCGACATGAATGCATAATGCCAAAAGAAATTCTCTTAGAGTTTTATTATTTCAACAAATCATTCTCTAAGGATGATTTTGATATGTTGGATGAAGTTTTAGATGACTTCTTAAAAGCACTTCTTTCCAAAAGAGATGTTAAAAGAGGTTCATCCTCCATGATGTTCTCATTCAAAGATGATAATGTTAGACGGTTCAAATAACCGGAAGACAACTGAGAGGGGGTGGGTGAATTAGTTGTCACCAGATTACCGGAACCTTAAGAAATTAAAACTTTAATACCGAAACCCAAAAGATCAATACCGGAATGCATAAACCAATTATTGAAATAGCAGATAAACCAATTAAGCATAATCAACAATTAGAGAATAAATACCATCCACATGACACCAATATTTATATGTGGAAAACCTAGTAAAGGGAAAAACCATGGTGGGAAACCTGCCCACAGTCAAATAATACTTCTGCAATAAGTATGTGCTTACAAGTGAGGGGTCTACACTTGCAGGAAGGCCAACATCCTAGAGCACACTGCTCATTACAAAAGGAGTCTCACTGACTACATAAAAATCTATACTACAATCTGGAAGAGAGAATGAACTGCAAAAGATAGCATCTCCTTTGCATGAGTTCAGTTTCAGTTAAGCTCAATACCAGAGGACTTAATCCTCTTACATAAACCCAACTTGATCACCAATGATAGACCAAATCCTCTGCATGAATTATTATTACATTATTCGCTTTCATACCATACCCATATCCTTACATATGATCTACCATGAGATCTTTCATCATATATATACAAAACCTCGACCACAAACAATAAGGTTGGCCACTAGACAATAAAGCAATTACATAATTACAAAACATGTCAGCTTGAGACCAAACAAATAATATCCAACCCATAAGACATCCCGGAAACACATCAAGAATTCAAAGAAACATGTTACATTAAGTTGGTCCATAACCTAGATAAATTAGACCCAATTTAGGTCTACACATGCTAAAGCAATGATCCCAATCAACCAAGTCTCAAACATGATCACCATCAGCATCCCGAATCTCTACTAGAAGCTACACCAAGACCACTTATGCATAATGTCAAAGAAATTCAACAAAGCCCTATCAGTAAAACCCTCACCGGATCAACAAACTAAGCTTACCAACATATAGGATAGCATCTGATCACCAAATCAAAACCAACTAACTGAACATGAATATGAGTAGCATGAATAGGATATCAAATCCAATTCCATAAGCCAAAACATACCGGGGCATACCAGATCATCATGATCTAATCCAACCAGAAACCAAGCATCCTACCGGGACCAGAAGGATACCGGTAAAGTAGCCAAAACAACTAGTGTTGACATCAATGCAACACATAATCAATTCTTCCAAATGGCCAACAATCTCCCCCTTTGGCATTGATGGAAACACTATATGTTAAAAATATCCAAGTGCTAAGAAATTGCAAACAAATATCCCACTAAAGAATATAGTAATGAATTTTTGCAACCTTCTCCCTATAAATGATATCACAATTAAGTTCTACAAATTTCTCCCCCTAATGTATATATCCCTTAGGTTTTCCACATGAATATCTCTCCCCCTTTGACATCAATGCCAAAGATCTAGCATAAATATCAAAGTAGAAATCAAAAACCACTAAATCACAAGGCTAACTACTCTCCCTGAGTAGTAGCATCCCCACATCAATCCAGAATGAATAATATCTTGGATAATGCATACCATCTTTCCTTGTCAATTTCTCACTTGTAACCATAGGAGTACTTACCGGTTTAGAGTCTTTCATACTAAATTTCTTCAATATTTCCCTAGCATACTTAGTTTGACAAATGAAAATACCTTTATCAGTTTGAGTAATCTATAAACCTAAGAAAAATTTGGTTTCCCCAATCATAGCCATTTCAAATTCCTTCTCCATATTTTTAGAAAATTTCATGCACAACTAATCTTCACCTCCAAAAATGATGTCATCTATTGAAATCCAAGAACACTGAGAGGGGGAGGGGGTGAATCAGTGTTCTACCAGAATAATCAATTTTAACCTTATTAAAACATGCATACACCAACTGATATTACAGGTACATATAGAATTGAAAGAAGTAAAGCAACCAATAAGCCAATCACATAAATTAATTCTATAACACACAAAAATTTTTGTGGAAAACCTCAAAGAGGAAAAGCCACGATGGGATTTGTGACTGACAATATCAATCCACTAGCCATATGAAGATATATTATAAAATATAGGGGCCTGTACTTGTAGGAAGGCTTACAGCCTAGATCACACTACTCAATCACAAAAGGATCCTCACTGACTACATAAAAATCTAGACTACAATCCATAGAAATGATTGAACTGCAAAGATAGCATCTTCTATGCTCAAATAGAGTTTTGGTTAAGCTTTGTTTGTTCCAATCTGAAACCCTTAACCCTATACCGGAATAACCCTTTACAAAAATATCCTCACATACATAATCTCTCTCATATATTTCACATTACCTTTTGTTGGTGTAAATAATTATTCATCATGGATATTATTACACCTTACTTAAGTTTACTCAGGTACATGCATTTCATAGTAGTTTGGGTATGAGACACTTGGGTGTTTGTGCCACATTGGGATAGCATGTGTAGGAGAATTTCCACCTTTTATGGTGTTGATCTTGTTGTTACACTCCACATTCAGTGGGTGATCCACCTCATGTGGAATATTATATTGTTTCTCCTACCTACCCACACCTATATTGTTTCTTATTGAGCCACATGTCATGTTTGTGTGCTCACATATCCATATAGCCTTGCCTATATAAGAAGGCTCATATTCATTATATGTAATTGAACGATTTATGATCTAGTTGATCAGTATTTTTTCATCTTAATAGAATACAGTTTATTCTATCATCTATTTTGTTCTCTCTTATTTGTGCTTTCCATTGCCTCTTGATCTTGGCAAAATCTCACATGGTATCAGAGCCATTAGAGTGTCATTGGTTTTCTAATTGAGAGAAATTTAATTCTATTTGGGGTTGTGTATTTTGGAGTTTTCTATTGAAAGTTATTATTGAAGCTTTATGGGTCAAATTTGAGGTTACCAATGGATTTAGGAGGTCCAAGAAAGTCAGTTTTGCCTTTTGTTTCATCAAAATCAGACTTCGAAGGCCAAATCTAGAGGCATTTGAAGTTTGATGCTACGACGGAAATTTTCCAGAAATTATAATTTTGCAGGCAATTTTCAAATAGTGATATCTCACTCATCTGGACTCCTTGTTTCGAGCAATGTTTTTTGTTTTGCGGTAGAATTTCATGATCTGAACAATGGTGCAAGAGTTTTCTAATTTTCAAGTACAGGTTTTTCAGAAATCATGAAATCCCGATTTTTACAACTTTGGAGGCTTCATTTGGGCTCATATGGACTCCTTTTCAGGTGCCATTTTTTTTAAAAGTACATATTTTTTCATCTACTTTCATAATCTGCCATCTATTTGCAGTGATTTTAAGTAGAAATTGTACTTTCAGTATTTGGCCATTTTTGGCATATTTGGTACTTGCATTTTGCTTCGATTTTAGTTTAGATCACTAGCAGTATTTGTTGGAGTCTCTTAGATCTCATTTTGAGAAGTTGTAAATTGAAATCAGAAGTCCACTTTTCCTTGTTTTGGGGGGATTTATTGATTGAATATTTTGGGGGGGTGTCTTGTGTGATTGTGCCTCTCTCTATCTTGTGTTTTTTCATTTTGGTGCTATGGGTTCTCCTAAATTTCCACTTTTAACTCCTCATAATTATGCATCATGGAAAATTAAGGCATGGAGTAAACTAATGGAAAAAGGACTCATTCATTATGTAAATGAAACTATTACAACACCACTTGATCCTAAGGCTGATCCTAATGCTCAAATTGAATGGCTTACTAAGAATGCTATGGCACTCGGAATACTTAGAAAGTATGTACTAGATGACCTCATTTTTCACATTGATAATTGTACAACAATTAAAGAGGCTTGGGATATTTTTAAGAAATTGTATGGTCAAGTTGATGAGATTAAGGGCTACAAGCTTGATAGTGAACTCACAACTTTGGATCCCAAGGATTTTGATACAATCCAAGATTATGTCACAAAAGCAACTAAGCTAAGAGCAAAGCTAAAGGATTGTGGAATTGACAAAAAGGATGCTCAATTGGTTTATAACTTGTTGGACAAGCTTCCTTCAGAGTATGTAGCCTTTGTATCTAGCTTTCACACCCATAGGTTAGCTCAAGGTTCCTCATACACTTCTCCCTCATTTGATTCATTCACAGAGATGTTGATACTTGAGCAATCTAAGCTGACCACGATGGGGATTCTCAAATCTTCAAAGTCACAAGCTTTGGTGGCTAACAAAGGGAATCAAAGTAACCAAGGAAAAGGAAAGAATCAAAAGCGACCTAAGTCTAAACCACAACAAGATGGAGCACAATATTCCTCTCCACAACAAGGTGATTCACTATTCTCACCTAAGAGGAAATCATATAAGGACAATATTTTTTGTGGATATTGCAATAAGTCAGGACATGATGAACATCATTGTTATAAGAAGGATATTGATGAGTTGAAGAATCTTCTTGAGAAGAATAGAATCAACCTACCTTCTAGAATGTCTACATTGGATTCTTCTTCCAAGGATAAAGGAAAGGATCACTCTTTTGGGATAGATAAAGGAAAGGGACAAGGTCTTTGTGCTACTACAAGTCATGATTTAGGGAGATGGCTTCTAGATTCAGGGGCTTCTCATCATATGGCATCTTTGTAGTCTATGTTTTCTACATTTGAGCCTTGCCACATGCCATAGATTTTGATGGGCAATCATACATACATGGATGTGATTGGGAAAGGATCTATTGCCATTGGGGATAACTCCTTCAATGATGTGTTGGGTGTACCCCACTTCACAAATAATCTTCTTTCCATCTATCAAATCACACATGGGGCAACTAAGAAAACTATGGAGTTCACACCTGATTCAGTTACCATTAGAGACTTAGAGAGTGGAGCTATCATTGTGACTGGGGTGGTTGATCATTCATCTCGGTTGTACTCTTTTTCAGATTTTGGTCCTATTGATAAGGTTGGTTCTTCCTATGTTGATGATTCTAATTTTGAGGAGAACTTTGGGCATTTGAACTTGGGGATTCTCACATGTGACCCCATTCTTGAGCCTTTCATTTCATCTCCTTCTATTGATATCACACCACCTATTGCACCTGATGATGTAGCTAGTGCGACAGTTTTGCCTTCTTATGATTTAGTGCAGCAGGATATTTCATGTCTTCCAGCTTCAATTGATTGGGATGCCTACTTGACAGACATTGCAGGTTTGTTTGTGGACTCCTACATTGCAGATTTGGGAGACACCATTGATGACATTCATCTTCTCTTTGATGAAGATGATCTTTCTTTGATTGTTGCGAGGGATCACTCTAACCCTCTTGTGCATTCTCTACATGATCAATCTTTAGAGGTTGCCATGGTTGTGGATACTTTTTTACAACACTTGGAGGAGGTCTCTTTATCTTTTGAGGAAACATATGAGTCTTTAGATATTGTTCTACATTCATCTCCACTAGATCTTGGAGTGCCTTTTTCAGCAGTGTGGCACAGTTTACCACCTTTGGAGGGGGTACCTTTCAACATCGACATGGGGACACTTGAGCAGTTTTCAGAGATTCCTTTCATCATGAGTATTTTTTCCCCATCTTCCTTTCATGGTTGGGGAGACATTTTGGATCCACCTTTGGTTTTGTTTCTTCTTAAGGGGAGGAATGTCGTTCGACGTTCATGGTGTAGTTTCTTCATTCATCTTCGAGCATCTATCATTGGTGCAGATTCTAGATTGAGGGGGGGGCTTCCTAGTCTCTATTCTTCTTCTCTCATATGGGGGGGACTTTTTCCTCACATGGGGTTTTGTCCTTCACATACTTCTATGAGAGTTCTTTGTATCTAGTTTTCATCTCTTTTGGGGGAGGGTTTTTTCGCATTGGGTTTTTCTCTCTTTCCCTTCTTTATGAGAGATTTCATTGCATTGGTTTTCATGCATTTGCATTTGTACATGGGTACCTAACATGGCCTCATAGCCGGGACTCATCTTGCATTTCTTAGTTGCATTGTAGACTTTAGTGCATTCCCATAAGTTGCACTTAAGGGGGGGTGTTGGTGTAAATAATTATTCATCATGGATATTATTACACCTTACTTAAGTTTACTTAGGTACATTCATTTCATAGTAGTTTGGGTATGAGACACTTGGGTGTTTGTGCCACATTGGGATAGTGCATGTAGGAGAATTTCCACCTTTTATGGTGTTGATCTTGTTTTTACTCTCCACATTCAGTGGGTGATCCACCTCATGTGGAATATTATATTGTTTCTCCTACCTACCCACACATATTTCCTACCTACCCTTGTTTCTTATTGAGCCACATGTCGTGTTTGTGTGCTCACATATCCATATAGCCTTGCCTATATAAGAAGGCTCATATTAATTATATGTAATTGAATGATTTATGATCTAGTTGATCAGTATTTTTTCATCTTGATAGAATATAGTTTATTTCTATCATCTATTTTGTTCTCTCTTATTTGTGCTTTCCATTGCCTCTTGATCTTGGCAAAATATCACATGGTATCAAAGCAGGTCCATGTCTCACACCTTCATTATTTCCTTCCTTATGCATATATCATGATCTCTCTATATCAAAATGATCTAACTAACGGATGTATATAGCCAATACAATTTATCATGTCTTATGTTGGCTTACAAAGATAATTACAATATCAATATACATGTCGCATAGATAACATAAATACATGAATATCAAAATGAATTACCGATGCCAGATCCAAAAGATGTCAGCCTCCAATATCGATAACCTGATTCTAAACCATGTCTATGGGCATTTCCAATAACCAAAGAATTCCTTCCAACTTGTCGGTGTTGATGTCGGTGCCAGTGCAGTTTCTTTGAAGTGTCTATTGATACACAACTAACCCAAAATTTGAAGCCAAAATAAATTACCATGTTGCCATCAATGACAACATATTGAAACCAACCAATTGAGTGTTAGTTGCCAAAAATCTCCCCCTTTGGCATTTATGGAAACACATGTGAAAAATGATCAAGGTTTCCAACTGTCGGTTTCATCTTGAACCTTCTCCCCCTTAGCTAAATATACATCAATAAAAAATACTCCATACTTCCATAGTTTTCTACCTATACTCCCCCTTTGACATCAATGCCATCAAAAATACACAAAAAAGTACCAAAAACCCAAAAACCACGATGAAGAATAAAAGATTGTACAATGAATATGTCCCAAAATACCTTACCAAAGCTGGATGTATTTGAAAATATCTAGATAGGCCTTCTCCAATAGATCAATATAGGTATCCCAACCAGATTTGAAAGTACTGGAAGTAGATACAAGTCCATTTAGCATATGGGCAAATGACTCTTTCTCATTAAGCTCTGTCGGTGTGGGCTTACCAACTAGATCTATACACTCCTTCTTATGTACACCTAGTGAATCCAACCGGGGACTCACCAATCCTCTAAGACTTTTGGCTCTCCATATGATTTTAACTTTTTCTTTCTCAAGAGCAAAAAATTGGGCTTCCAAAACCAAAATTTGACCATCTATAGCTGTAGTCAATGAATTCAATCCATCAAAAGAATTGGTTATACCTGCAATCTCCTCTTGAATATCCTTAATCTTTTTATCTATCTCAGCTATGAGAAAACCTATATTACAATATACTCTGTAGATATTAGTATACTACCTCAATGTATTATCTCTCAATTTTAACTTATCCTTAATCTTCTTCCTTTCAGACTCAATCACTTGATCAAATGTAGCTCTTTTCGCCTGTGTAAACCTCTCCAATGCTTGTCGGTTTGATATATGTTGCAAGGATTGAAAATCCTTTAAATTATGCTTTGTTATTGTCTTAAGCTTGCTAGATGGGCTCGCTTCTCTATCAAACTTGCACGTCAGGACTAGTCTATGGAAAATAGTGATAGACTGATAAATAACCCCTTTATTCATAGATCCCTCCTTCAACATGTTATCTGCAACCATCATCATGAGTTCAATAGAACTCATCTTGGTTATGCTTTTCTTTTCAACCTGTGAGGTGTCAATTGACAACAATGATGGAATCACTACCAATTCCTTGTTGGATTCCCCTTTCTTCTCCTCTGATGTTTTAACCTTTATAGCTTCCTCACTTGCCCTGGTGGCTTTGCCACTTGGTTCAGTCTCAGTAATTTCTGGTTCCTCCCTAAGATCTGAAGAGGGGAAAATAGAATGAAAGGTAAAATGATCAATAACACAATGAAATAAAGAAGAAACCTATAAAAACATCAAAAGATCATTCTATACCTTTGCTATTTTACCTCTTCCTCGAATTGAGCCTTCGGTGAAGTTGAATGGCGCCTCTCTTCAACTTGATTGGATGGGCTCCTTCTTGATGGATGTGGAATTCTCTCCAAATGCTCAACAAGGTAAGTGGATTGTGGGATTGGATTTGGATTGAAAGATTAAGGATGCATGGATTTGATAGAGGATTATGAAGAGGATGAGAGAAGAAATAGGCAGCATGACAATGCATGAGAAGTGGATCATTTGTGAGGAGAATAGGTTCCAATTTATAGATTGGAGAAGGCCAATGGAGGGCCAAGATTGATTTGATTATGAAGGGTTGAGATTGATTTTAGATAGAAGGCAGGGATCAAGGGTGCCTTGGGAGAATAAATAGGAATATAAAATTCTTTGAGAAAAAGGGGGGAGAAATTTGAATTTCAAATATGAGGAATTTAAAAATTCCAAAATAAGTATGCATTGAGGGATTCAAAGAAATTTGAATTTCTTTGAGAGACTCAATGTTGATATGACATGAGTGCAAATTAAAAATTGAGGGATAATGATAAGCATGATTATGAGAGATTATAGAAGGATTAATTAGGTAGAGTGGGATTAGGAAAAGTGGTTTGTAGGAATCACATGACTAGGTTAATTAATTAGAATTAATTAACTGAGTGGGTTTAGAGGAAATAATTATTGGAGGGGACTTTAGAGGAATAGGGGAATAATTTATTTATTTGATAAATTAATATTTAGAGAATAGTGACAGGATTAATTAAATTAGATTTAATTGATTCTGAGAGGAATAAGGATAACACAATTAAATTAATTAATTATGTTGATAGGCTTAAATTAATCAAATATTAATTTTAGGTGTCTACATTTTGCTCCACTTTGATATGGCATTGTGAAATGATGTTATATCAAAGAAGAATAAAACATAGTGGAAGAAAAGGATAAGGACTAGTAGCATGATACCCCAGTCATGAGATGAGGAAGAATGATGAGGAGTAAGGATGACGAGGAAGCAGTGGTATTCCCCCTCGAGAGGACATGCAGGTTCGAAGAACATGGGTGTGCTCTCAAAAAGGAATTAGAAGAATAAGTGATGAAATGATGAAGATAATGAAAGAGGAAAGTAGGATGAGTTGGAGTGTTGTGAATGAAATGAGACACATAAATGATAAATGGATTGGATTTTTTGTTAAGCAAATATAGAGAGCAAACCTAGATTTAATTTTGCCATGGATAGTCTACACCACTGATAATAAGAACCAGGATGATATGAAGATCTGAGACATGGACTGACGCTCAGTCAAATAGGATCGCCTTGCACACAATCATGCAAGTGTTGATAAACACTAATGTAGGGTTGTCGATTCATACAAGTAAAACATTCAAACACACGATGCCATAAAAACTATGCCCCATTATACACCAGACAAGACATACCAAGATATAGGATGATCAAGGCAGTCCTGAACAAGTATAGTCCTAGGACACAAGATGAAAACAAAGTGAAAAGCTCAAGCATGCAAACAATATGCACATGACTAACTTCCATCTCTTGCCAAGAGTAGGACATGGATTTGGATAAACTATTGGACTAGGGAAGGATGCATCCCGATGGGCAGGGTGATGGATTGATTCATGGATGATAAAAGACAAGTTGGATGCACGAGGTCTGCATATGAGAGGATTTTCACTTGGATTTGATTAGACAAGTATGGATGGGTGCTTGGATTAGGCACAAGTCAGTGCAAGCTCAGGTAGATGGGGCGAGCTCAGTTTGATGGATTGGATAGGATTGGAAGAAGGATAAATGATTAGATAGGATGAAAAAAAGGGGGATGGATGATTGAATAGGATTGGATTGGAGATGGGATTAATGATTGAATTGGAAGAGATGGAGAATATGATTGGATAAAATAGGATTAGATTAGAAATTGGATAGAATGGGGTGGATTGGTGGATAGGATTTGATTGAATGGAACCAATGACAAGGGAGAACCAATGGGTGGGTAAGAGGATGTATGATTGGAAGGAGGGAGTTATTGTTTAGATAGGAGATAGATGGATGTAGTGTATGGATATGTATATGATATGGAGGACTCAAGGGTAGGGTGATGGAGACCCAAGGACTATGATGAAAAGGAGTGCAATGCCCCATACTAGAGGTAGTGGAATTAAGGATGCAATGAATGGTGGATAAAGATGTATGAGGTGGGAGGATAATGTGTAATGGATATGGATGGTAGATGATTTAAGTCTTGTGTGATCCAAAGCATGCATGCATCTACATTGTTTTGCCTCTTATATGATCAAGATGAAAGATAGGAATGGAGGATTTATTTTGATACGATGAGGGATATGGATAGGATAGTCAAGATCAAAGATAGGAAAGGAGAATGGACTTAGATATGATGTAGATGGATGGGAGGATTGTGTGGATGAAGCTTGCCCCCAAGTGTAGAGTGCAAGGGGATGAGGGGACTACACATGATGCTTGTTTCCCAAGTTTTCATCATGGTACTTACCCAAGGTGCCACAAGAAGTGGTTTTCACCATTGGAGGAAATGATTTTTCTCTACTTTTTTCTATTTTTCTTTTTTTTTTTGAATTTTTCTTGATTTTTTTATTTTCTTTTTTTTTTTGAATTTTTCTTGATTTTTTTTTATTTTATTTTTTTTGAATTTTTGGAAGTTTGGATGGATAAGGATGAGGATGAGTAGATGTGGAAGATAGTGGATGTATGAAAGAGGAAGGGAAGACTCAAGCATCTAGTTCCATAGATGGTATCCCTTAGTATTTCTTTGAAGTGGAGGTATGCTCATATATGTTGGTAACAATAATTGGGGAGATGAAAGGGATAGGGGATGGAAGATAAGGATTTGGAAAGGATTGGACTAACGGAATGGGATTGTGAAAAATGGATGGGGTTTTGAAGAATTTGTGGAAGATAAACATTAGCACACACCTTGAAGGGTGGTGGAGTAGTGGGGGAGAGTGTTTTGAATTAGATGGGGGATAAAGTGTAGATTTTGGGAAATGACAACCCAAAATAGAAGAATGGGATGATGGAGTTGGGATGGTGGATTTGGGGACATAGGGACCCAAAATAGATTTTGAAGATGGAGGAGTATTAGATGGAGGATTGGAGAACTTATGAATGGATGGAGATTTTGGATGATAAAGTTTGGATGCCAATTTTGATTTTACTTTGGGATGCATTGCTTCTTTGGGAATCCACATAGTTTTTGATTTTTTCTTTTGGGGCCTTTTTAATTTTTCTTTCTTTTGGATCATATTTTTGTTTTGAGCATGTCATTTTGAGGGGACATGTCAATCCTTTGATTTTTGTGGATTTTGAGCTTTATTCTTTTTAGATTGGGAATCCAAATTACTTCCGATAGCAATGGGATGGGTGCATGAGGACGAAGGATTGATGGATTTTATGGATGGGATGGTGGAAAGAGAGTGTTGGGAGGCATCCAAGGATGTGTACCTTTGTTGATATTTCTTAGGGATTATTTGAGATGATGGGGTGGTGGATGGAGAGATGTAAGGACCCAATATGGATGGAAGAGATGGATGATTGAGAATAGGAACATAGGGACCCAAAATGAATGGAAGGAAAGGAATGAAGGGTTTAACTTTTGAACATAGGGTCCCAAAATGGATGCGGAAGATGAGGGATAATGGGATTTTGATTTGTATGAGGTAAATTTGGATTTAGGAGGAATATCAAATGTACCAACATTTTGAGCATTATCTTGAGGACCCTTATTATTTCAAAAACAAGATGCAAGTCCATTTTGAGGGGGATGAGATGTGGAAAGAAGATTAGGATCTTTAGATGGATTGGGATCATGACATGGAGATGAAGGGATACTTTGATCTTGATTAGGGAGGGTATCATGAGATGGAGTGGGAGGGGTGATTTGATCATGAGATGGAAGAGGATCATGCGATGATAGAGGAATCATATGATCATGAGAGGAAGTGGAGGGAATGGGATCATTAGATGGAGTGGAGGGAGATGCATCATGAGATGGAGAGGTTTCTTTGCTAGCATGCTTTGGAACAAGCTTTTGGCATGTTTGGAGTTGTGGGGATTGTGTGATGGAGGAAGGTATGGAAGCTTTGATGTGAGTAGATGGGGAAATGGGGGTATCATGAAGTGTGGGGGATTGGGATTTGTTTTGAGGTGGAGGTGATTGGGATGGATGGAGGACTTGAGGAGACTTGGCCACTTTTCTTTTAGGTGAGGATTTTGTCTCCTTTGCTAGCATGTCTTGGATAAGATTATGGATGATGGATTTGGAGGATGTGGACAATATGGATTTTGGAGGATAGGATTAGATGGAGAATTTGGATTAGATGGAGGATTGGGATTGGATGGAGGATTAGGATAATGGATTGGGGAATTAGGATTAATGATTGGAGGACTATGGAGTAAAGGATTTGGATGGGGAGTAGAGGTAATGAATGTATTGTAGAAGGATGGGGATTGATATGTAGATGGGGGGGAGATGGAGGTATACATATTGGATTAGAGGAGTATGTGGATGAGGGATAATATGGAGATATGGATGGGGAATAAGATGGAGATATGGATGGGGAATAAGATGGATTTCCCCTGTCAAAGGTAGAGGAAGGATAAGAGATATGGTATAGATTGGGATTGGGTGTAATGTGTTAATATGGGATGGATGAAGGTATGATAGGAGAGTTGAAGATTATGGGATTAACTTGGTAGTCCAATTCATGAATTTCCATGAGCATATTCTTATACCAAGCTTTGAAATGATTGGTAGTCATGTTGAGAATGAAGGATTAGATTGGAATTGGATGAATATGTTTTGGAGGGGTAAGATTATGAGGATGATGTTAAATGAAGATGAGGATTAGGACTTAGCTTGGAATGATGATGGATTAGATTTGGTTAGATTTTGATTGGATTTTGATTTGGATTGGAATTGATTGGATTGGATTTGTCCTTGGATTAGGACTTGATTGGATTGGAATGGTCCTTGGATTAGGACTTGATTTGATTGGATGATTGATTGATTGGATTTGATTGAATTGGACTAGATTAGATTAGATTATATTGTATTAGATTAGATTAGATTTGATTTGACTTGATTTTATTTTATTTTATTTGATTGGTCCTTGGATTAGGACTTGATTGTATTGGAATGGTCCTTGGATTAGGACTTGATTTGATTGGATGATTGATTGATTGGATGGATTAGATTGAATTGGATTGGATTAGGTTGGATTTGATTTGATTTGATTTGATTAGTCCTTGGATTAGGACTTGATTGGAATTGATGATGAATTGGATTTGATTGGATGATTTCTTGATAGAGGATTGGATAACCAGATTAGGAAGATGGATGAATTTGATTGATTGGAATTTTGGAGATTTGTTGGATTAGAGGGAGAAGTATTATGGAAGAATGGATAGATAGAATGAAGAATAAAGGGGGAGGCTACCCAAAGTTGGATGAATTATTTGGACAAAAAAAATTGGTTGAGGAAGTATGATTGTTTGAATGAATGGAAGTGGATTGGGGGTTGGGGAATTTCTTGGATAGATAGAAATACATTAAAGATTTGATGATGGAAATATGGAATTTGGAAAGAGGGATGATTGATTGGTTTTGGGGGATGGACTTGGCAAGTGATGTCAAGTAAAGAAAACACAATGGTCAAAAGAAGTTACACTCAAAAGACACTCATGCTCCTTCACAACATATCCTATGGTGAGTGAGGACAATAGTCAATGGATCCCAATTGGTTTCCTAGCTATGCTTACCTAGAGCGGACACTTAGATTCTTGACCCCACTGGCTTCCCTCCACAACACTCACTTCTCTGGGGAAGCCAAGCATCAATTCCCATGAAAAATCCTCATGGCGAACTTTGTGTCTCTACTAAGGGCCATAAAAATATGGGCAGCTTCTGAGGTCCAACCTCCTGCACCAATGACTAGAAGGTTTTCCGCCACTATGTACAAGGTGTTAAGTATGTCTTCCCATTAGGAGCTACCATTCATAGTTGCCCAAGTGCAATTGAGGCCTATATCCCAACGAAGCACCAAGAACTTAGTAGTCACGCAAGCATGATTGAGATCTCTAGGATCCTACTAAGCACCGAATGTGAGAGTGAACTCTCATATAGCCCCAACCATTGACCCTCTCATCACCAATGGCCTATTTATTATAGTGAGTTGGGAACCCCATGTCTAGGTGTACTCACTTGGGTCATTCCCCTCTTACCTTCTCAAAGAGAAAGTTCAGAGGGAAGGCCCACTAAGGGTAAGCATGAAACAAACATGAAAAACTTGGAGGTTCTGGATTTCTGATCGTCTAGCTAGATGAGAGCATACTCTCCTACCTTTACGCTTTTCACAAAATACAAAGGACAATGGTTTATTTACCTTCTAATTAGATCTAGGTTTCTAGTTAGAAAAAAAGATAGAATGTTTTCTTAAATCTTCTAGGCAACTTGCAAAACCACCTAATTAGTAGTTTGAAAATGAAGTCTTCAACAAGCATCCTGCAAAAGACAAAAGAATGACAAAAATATATTTTTATTTTTATTTTTTGGGAATGAGTAGAAAAACAAGAATAAAAACTTTTCTACTAAAGGCAAATGTGGATTTGGAGGAAATGTTGATGGGTAAATGGGGTTTGACTAGGTTTTTGACACTTTCTAAGGGATAGGCAAGCATAAAATGGGGATTTTAGAAGTGAGGTGAAGGAATAGAAAAAAGTGTCCAAGAGGGACAAAGAAGAAAAAATTGGAGATAGACAATATGGCAAAATTTGGAGGTGATTGGATAAAACTAGAAGAAGTTATTGCAAACCCTAAAAATAGAGAAATGTGGGATTTCGGGCTTCAATAAATGGAATTTGGGATAAGGCCCTCAAGGAGGGAAATGTACAAAATGAAATTGTGGGGGATCTAGTGAAGTTTGGAGGAAAATAGAGTGAAGATAAAGAAGATATGGTGAAAAAAACAACAATAAGTTTCTTGCTGATCCATGAAATAAGTTTCTTTCCAAGAAAGAAAGTTCCACTGGAAGTACTTTTTCGGTCATCAACATCACCTACCCAATCTACATCTGTATATGCACATAAAGTAATGTCATCATCCTTAGGGTACCACAAACCATATTCAGATGTACCTTGCAAGTATCTAAAAAATATTTTCACCACACGTGATTTTATCTAGGATCACTTCGATACCTTGATGCAATGCAAACAACATTCATTATATCAGGCCTAGTCTGAGTCAAATATAGCAGACCTCCAATCATAGACTTGTATCTTGTAGGATTTACCAGTGCAGATTCATCTTTTCTTGTCAATTTATCACTTGTAACCATAGGAGTACTTACCATTTTAGAGTCTTTCATACTAAATTTCTTCAATATTTCTCTAGTATACTTAGTTTGATAGATGAAAATACCTTTATTAGTTTGAGTAATCTACAAACCTAACAAAAATTTCATTTCCCCAATCATAGACATTTCAAATTCTTTCTCCATATTTTTAGAAAATTTCATGCACAAATAATCTTCACCTCCAAAATTGATGTCATCTCTTGGAATCCAAGAACATTGAGAGGGGGAGGGGGTGAATCAATGTTCTACTAGAATAATCAATTTTAACCTTATTATAACATGCATACACCAACCGATGTTATAGGTACATATAGAATTGAAAGAAGTAAAGCAGCCAATAAGCCATTCACATAAATTAATACCATAACACACAAAATTATACATGGAAAACCTCAAAGAGGAAAAACCATGGTGGGATTTGTGACCGACAATATCAATCCACTAGCCATATGAAGATATATTATAAAATATAGGGGCTTGTACTTGCAGGAAGGCTTACAACCTAGAGAACACTACTCAATCACAAAAGGAGCCTCACTGACTACATACAAATCCAAACTACAATCCGGAGAAATGATTGAATTGCAAACATAGCATCTTCTTTGCCTGAATAGAGTTCTGGTTAAGCTTTGTCTGTTCTAGTCTGGAACCCTTAACCCTATACCGGAATAACCCTTTATAAAAATATCCTCACATACATAATCTCTCTCATATATTTCACATTACCTTCATTATTTCCTTCCTTATGCATATATCATTATTTCTCTATATCAAAATGATCTAACCAACTGACATATATACCCAATACAATTTATCATGTCTTATGTCAGCTTACAAAGATAATTACAATATCAATATACATGTCAGCTAGATAACATAAATACATGAATATAAAAAAAAATTGCCGATGCCCAATCCAAAAGATGTCGGCCTCCAATATCGATAACTTGATTCTAAACCATGTCTATCTGCATTGCCAGTAACCAAATAATTCCTTCCAACCTATCAGTGTTGGTGCCGACATCGGTGCAGTTTCTCTGAAGTGTCTGTCAGTACACAACTAACCCAAAATTTGAAGCCAGAATAAATTACCATGTTGCCATCAATGACAACATATTGAAACCAACCAATTGAGTGCCAGATGCCAACAATCTCCCCCTTTGGCATTCATGGAAACACATATGTGAAAAATGGTCAAGGTTTCCAACTGTCGGTTTCTTCTTGAACCTACTCCCCCTTAGCTGAATATCCATCAATACAAAATACTCCATACTTCCATAGTTTTCTACCTATACTGCCCCTCAATATATAACTCTGTTTTTCTTTTTCACATCAATATAACTCCCCCTTTGACATCAATGCCATAAAAAATACCAAAAAAGTACCAAAAACCAAAAAACCACGATGAAGAATGAAAGACTATAAAATGAATATGTCCCAAAATACTGTACCAGAGCTGGATGTATTTGAAAATATCTAGATAGGCCTTCTCCAATAGATCAAGATAGTGTTAGGATTTTCACAGATATTGAGAGTGGGGGGTGAATGACTATCTAACTGGTAATAAGATTTTCTAACTTAAAACATGTAGAGAAAATTAGAATTGTGTACCAGTAAACAAAAAGTAATGTAATAAGGAGAGATAAAAACAACCACATGAAAAACACACCATAACACAATATTTTAATGAGGAAACCCGGTGTGGGAAAAACCTTGGTGGGATTTGTGACCCACAATATTTACTTACTAGCCAATAAGAGAATATTACTGCTACAAGAGGGGCCTGCACATGCAGGAAGGCCAAGTGCCTAGAGCTCACTGCTCAATTACAAAATGGGAAGTCTCACTGACTTACAAAATAGATTATACAAATCCAATGTCTTGTACTACTTCAAAATAGCATCTACTATGCTAGATCCAGTACCGGTTTATAGCTCTGCTTCTTACATAAACCCTTAACCTATAATTCACATAATAGGTCTTCCTTATTTCGCCTAATTACCTTCCTTTATCCTTACTTAATTTTTCTACAATGACCTCTTATATATATGAGTCATTTTACAATTTTCCAAGTTGGCTTACAATGATTTTACAATAATAAACAAAATATATTAACAACAAAATTCCTATCAGCTTTTGTGCCGGTATGCTTCCTTTCACTGCCAGTGTCGGTGGTCTGTGTGCCGGTGTAGAATGTAATCTTGCTGGTGCCAGTGGATTTCTTTGCCAGTGTCATAGGATTGTAAGGTTATCATTAATGAAAAAACCTTCAATCACCTACAATGTCTCATTAGAGTGTGCATTTGCCAATAATCTCCCCCTTTGGCATTGATGGAAACACTCGAGAAAAATTCAGAAGTGTATCCAAAAATTGAAGTCCAAAAATTGTTACCAAAAATGTGTGCTCCCCCTAAGCAGATGATCCCTAAGTTATTGGATTTTTCTCATACCACTACTCCCCCTTTGGCATCAATGACAAAGGTTGTCAAAGTGTCAATAGAGTGTAGTTTCCTATCTCAACCTTGTAACCGGTTGGTTATAAGCTGAAAAAGATATGCCAAAACTAGATTCATGTTCTCAATGAACTTTTTACCATCTTTTATTGCGGCCTCTGTCCTTTGAACTATACCGGTGAGTTGTTGCATTTTCTCTATCGGTGTTTTCTATCCTTGTACCAATGCATCAGATATTTCTTTCCTTAAGGATGCTAGGTAGTCCAGTTGTGGACTTAGTCTTAATTTCAGATCCTTAGGCTTACTTTTTATTCTCTCATTTTCTCTTTCTAGCTTTAGTAATTCTTCCTCAAAACCTGTTGTCTTTTGCTCAAAAACTGATAATGAATCAGATGAATTAATAAAATTGTCAGCTAGCTGATTTATTTCCTTCTGTATCTTGCTAATCTTCTTGTCTATATCAACTGTCAAAAAGTTAGTCTTACAAGTATCTCTGTACAAAGTTTTGAATTCCTTTAATGTGCTACATAATTCTGGTAGAAGTGTGTCAAACTGCCTTGTACACTTCTTTATTTGTTCCTCAAATAATTTTTGTTTTTCCTTTTCTAACCTCTCTTTGAATGCTTCCTCCTTTATTTGTTCAACTATCGTAGTGTTGTCAGTAATATACGTAGACAAAGTGTCAAGTTGACTCAAAGAATCCTTATTATCTACATTACATTTTGGAGCTATCATCTTCAAAATTGGAATTGTGTCATTTATAGCCTTATATGCTTGTGAACTACAATCTGTTATTTTCTTTATAGAGTCTAAAAGAACTTCAGTTACATTTGTTGTCTTGAATCTTGCAGTTGAAGAGCCAACACTCTAAATTCTGTCAGTAGGAGCAATATCCTTGCTTGCAGTGACCTCTGGTAGGTTAGTATGTGTTTCCATTTCCTTAAGCAATGGTTTGTTTTGCTCAGCAGTTGTCGGTGGCACTGATTCTGTATTAACCTGTTCCTGTGCTGGAGCCTGTTGCTCTACTTGTTGCTCTGTTTGTTGTTCTGTTTGTTGTTCTGCCTGTTGTTCTGTGGCACTATCTGTCAGTTTTCCTTCAGTGTTATCTGTGTTATTAGTTACCGGTGACTCACTAGCCATATCTGTCTTTCCAGTTGTGTCTTTATCTACCACAATGTTGACCTTCTGAGTATCAACATCTACTGTATATAATACCTCAGAATTAGGATTTGTATCCTCTTGTGATATATCCATACTCTCATCAGCTGGTTGATCTTCAATTGTTGTTACCGGTGGAGTATCTTTAGATGATGGGGGTAGATTATCTTCTATTTTGATGCTTGGAGGTCCACCAACCTTTCCTTTTCCCTTATCCTTTTCTTTCTGATATACCTTGACTGGTTTGGGGTTTCTATATTCTTCCTTCTTTTCCTTCTCAACAAGGAATATGTCCCATGCATTAGCAGTTTCCTCTGCAACCTCATTTACTCTACCAACCATAAGTGCTACATGTCAATGTGCAGTTGAGAATACTATCTAGTTAGCCTCTGAGATCATATCATCTATCTCCTTTGGTGAGTTAACAGGATAAACAACAAGTAGTTTCTCAATCTTTATTTACTTGTCAAGCTCTATAACAGCTTGCCTTCTAGCTTCAATTTTCTTAAATAGTTCTACCGGTACTTCATCTACAATTTGCATCAAACATTTCTTGTAGATATCCAAGTGTAGAATTACACTATTTTCAACTTTTTCTTTATCATCAACTGATAGTGAATCATATAATTTGTTGATGTTTTTCAGCTATCCATCCTCTATTATTTCATCCAACAGTCTGTCAATCGGAGCAATATTTTGTTGAGTCCTTTTCTTTGGTGTTAACTTTTTCTTCTTTGGATTTGTCTTCTTGGCCGAAGGTCTCACTGCCTAGTTCTTCTAGGCGAAGGTGTGGATATCGGTGAAGGTTCCCTTTTCCTCATAACTCTTTTAAATGCAGCTGGCATATCACTCTCTAAAGAAGTTGCTATTGGTGAAAGGTGAGTTTCTAGTTGTTGTGCTTGTAATTCATCTTCAGTGATACCAGTTTGTTTAAGTACATCTTCTTTTATAGCCTTAGCCTGCCTTGAACCTCTCCTCACTGTTGCTTCTACTTTCTTCACTCTCTTCTTGAATTGAATTTGATTTTCAATGGTTTCAACACTGCCAAATACCTCTTCCTTAGGTTCATTGGATGCTTCCAGAAGGGCTTTTGCATATGTTTCAATGATGTGATCATCTATCTCATAACCCATTTCAGTAACCCAAATTGTTCTTGGGATAACTACCTCCATCCAAATCTCATCCTTCTTAATCACAAAACATATGTCATCCTTATATTTATTTACAATTTCTTGTGACAGGCTAACTCTAGCATTCATTCTGGCCTTTAATGCTTGAAAGTACTCATTAATATTCTTCTCTTTGTTTTCACCCATGTTGTTCAATAAGTTAGATAACTATTTGCCTACCAGTATGTCAAATCCAAGGTTCTTATTACCTATACCAGGCACCTATTTAGTTATATGTAGCATTAAGAAAACAAGTAAGTTGCTAGATCTAAATGTCCCTTTCTTGTCCTTCTTGATCTTTCCCAGATTGTCAATTAATTCATCCTTCAACTATTCACACACATCAATTTTCACATTTTCCTTAATCATGTCGTAAGCACTCTTTATGCATAAGCTGGAAACTGAATTTAGTCTATTTGCATGTGTTGTTTTGTAGCCTAGAATCATGCTAATGAATCTCACATTTATGTCAGTTACATCATTCACCCTTAAAGACCTTTTGTCGGATGTTGCACTTGTTAGGTTCATTACTAGGTCATTTGAGACCTTCTTTGTCTTGTCAGGTCTGTTACCGGTGGAGGGTAACCCTGTTACAGCTTTTACAGCTTCCTTAGTAATTTTGTGAATTGAATCCAGCCAAAAAAATTCACCATGTATCCTGCTCAATACTATCCTAATAACTTCCTCCAGGAATCCGAAATGCAAAGAATTTTTGTGAATCCTAGGGTTTCAATTATTTTCTGTTCAGGTTTCACATTACCAAAATCATCACAAATAATAGTCTTGTACATGTTCTTAATTTCTTCATCTCCTAATTCTTCTATATGGCAATGAATATACATCCTAGGGTCTTCTACAAAAACTACTCCTTTGGGGATTTGAGAAAAAGCACCAACATTATCATCTTTCTTTGCTATTTCGGGAACTAACTGAAAAACAGGCCTAGGGTGCTTGATTACTTCCACTACATTAGGGTTTGCTATGAATTCAGGTACAAAAGAGGATGCCATGATTATAAATACCTTTTTCTTCCTTTGGAAAGATTGATTGCTGAATTGCTTTGCTTCTTTGCTCGAAATGCCTTAGCTTTGGAAATTTCATGCTCTTCGAATGTTTGAATGCTTGGTGAAGTAAAATGGAGCCAAGAACACTAATTTATAATGTCAATCTACCAACTACCACATTTAATGCTTGTCAGTTAAGTAATCACTTAACTTTATCTACCGGTATAGAAGTAATTTTAACTTCTTACCATCAACCGAGGGAATAATAGTACATTTCACATTTGTTTGCCAAACCCTCAAAGAAATTTTCTTTAGTTGGATGAAGACTCTCCTGGCGGTGGAGTGTTACTTTCTTCTACCAGTGGAGTGTTACTCTATTCTTCTGGTGGAGGAGTATTCCTATCAACATTTAGTTCTGATTTCCTGATCCATTTTTTTGAGAATTCCTACTTTACTTCTTCAACCTTTTCTTTTCCTTTCAAACTAGGACCTTTCTTTTTTACCAGTGAGGACTTGCTTCTACAAAATTTAGCAATATGCCCAATTTTGTTACATGCATAACAAGTCACATTATTTTTCTGAATAGCCTTTCCATAACCTATGCCGGTTTGTGTTCTGCATTGATTAGATAAATGTCCAAATCTTCTACAAATATAACATCTCACATTCATTCTGCAATTTTTAGAATTATGACCAACTTTGTTGCATTTTGAACATTGATCGGTGCGTGTACTGGTATTCTGATAGTTTCTAGATCTACATTGATTTTCTCTATGACCATACTTGTTACAGTTAAAGCATTTGCCATTAAATTTATGAACCAGTTTGCCATGATCCTGTGTGTTTGCAGTACCAGAGCTTTCACTAGTTTCAAAGCCAAGACCATTAGTGTCACCATTGGGTTTCTGATTCTTCAACAAGTCACCAAGTTCTTCTGAGCTTTTCTTGAATTTTTCTTTATGTTGATTTGCAGCAGCTAGTTCTCCTTCCAAGATACATTTTTGTCTCATGAGTTCATTTGAGTCATTTTGTGCATGCATTAGATCTATCTTCAACATATTATTTTCACAACTAAGTCTTGTGTTTTCATTTGCAGCATCATTCAGTCTTCTAGTCAAGTCTTCTTTATTCTTCTTTCTATCTTCAATTTCTTTACAAAATCTCATAGTCACATCCTGCATCTCATTCTTTGCTGTCATGTTTTCTTGTTTCAGCTTATTCATCAGATCACTAGGAGTTTCCTTTTCATCATTCTCATTTTGCATCTTTTCACAAAGTTCTCCTCTTGTTTCTTGAAATAGTAAGAATTTCTTGAAGTTCTTGAATGATATCCTGAGCATCCTTTAGATCATCTTCAAGTTTGATATTTTTCAATTTTTCTGCATCATAGTCTAAGAGAGCTCCTTCAAGTTGCTTCATCAAGTTTTCCATCTCTACCAGTGTCAAGATCTTCCTCAAGCTGTTAGGTTTCTAAAAATAGAGGACCAGGCTCTGATACCAATTGTTAGGATTCCCACAGATACTGAGTGGGGGGGGGGGTGAATCAATATCTAACCGATAATAAGATTTTCTTAACTTAAAACATGTAGAGAAAATTAGAACTATGTATCGGTAAACAAAAAGTAATGCAATAAATAGAGATAAAAACAACCACATGAAAAACACACCATAACACAATATTTTAATGAGGATACCCGATGTGGGAAAAACCTTGGTGGGATTTGTGACCCACAATATTCACTTACTAGCCAATAAGAGAATATTACTCCTACAAGAGGGGCATGCACATGTAGGAAGGCCAAGTGCCTAGAGCTCATTTCTCAATTACAAAATGGGAAGTCTCACTGTCTTACAAAATGGATTATACAAATCCAATGTCTTGTACTACTTCAAAATAGCATCTACTATGCCAGATCTAGTACCGGTTTATAGCTCTACTTCTTACATAAACCCTTAACCTATAATTCGCATAATAGGTCTTCCTTATTTCACCTAATTACCTTCCTTTATCCTTACTTAATTGTTCTACAATGATCTCTTATATATATGAGTCATTTTACAATTTGCCAAGTCGGCTTACAATGATTTTACAATAATAAACAAAATATATTAACAACAAAATTCCTATCGGCTTTTGTGTCGGTATGCTTCCTTTCACTGCTAGTGCCAGTGGTCTGTGTGTCGGTGTAGAATCTGATCTTGCTGGTGCCGATGGATTGCCTTGCCGGTGTCATAGGATTGTAAGGTTGCCATCAATGAAAAAACCTTAAATCACCTACAATGTCTCATTGGAGTGTCCATTTGCCAATAGATAGGTATCCCAAACAGATTTGAAAGTACTGGAAATAGATACAAGTCCATTTAGCATATGGGCAAATGACTCTTTCTCATTAAGCTCTGTCGGTGTCGGCTTACCAACCAGATCTATACACTCCTTCTTATGTACACTAAGTGGATCCAACCGGGGACTCACCAATCCTCTAAGGCTTCTATCTGTTCGTATGATTTTATATTTTTCTTTCTGAAGAGAAAACACTTGAACTTCCAAAACCAAAATTTGACCATCTATAGATGTAGTTAATGAATTCAATCCATCAAAAGAATTGGCTATACCTACAATCTCCTCCCGAATATCCTTAATCTTTTTATCTATCTCAGCTGTGAGAAAACTTTTATTATAATATACTCTGTAGATATTAGTATACCGCCTCAATGTATTATCTGTCAATTTCAACTTATCATTGATCTTCTTCCTTTTTGACTTAATCACTTGATCAAATGTAGCTCTTTTTTCATTTGTAAACCTCTCCAGTGCTTGCTAGTTTGAAATATGTTGCAAGGATTGAAAATCCTTTGAAATGTGCTTTGTTATTGTCTTAAGCTTGCTAGATGGGCTCACTTCTCTATCAAACTTGCACTCTGGGAGTATTCTATGCAAAACAGTGATAGACTTATCAATAACCCCTTTATCCATAGATCCCTCCAATATTTTTTGTGCAACCATCATCATGAGTTCAGTAGAACTCATCTCGGTTATGCTTTTCTTTTCAACCTATGAGGTGTCAATTGACAACAATGATGGACTCACTATCAGTTCCCTATTGGATTCCCCTTTCTTCTCCTTTGATGTTTTAACCTTTATAGCTTCCTCACTTGCCCTGGTGGCTTCGCCACTTGGTTTAGTCTCAGTAATTTCCAGTTCCTCCCTAGAAACTAGAGAGGGGAAAATGGAATGAAAGGTAAAATGATCAATAACACAATGAAGTAAACAAGAAAACCATAAAAACATCAAAAGATCATTCTATACCTTTGCTATTTTACTTCTTCCTCGGATTGAGCCTTCGGTGAAGTTGAATATTGCCTCTATTCAACTTGGTTGGATGGGATCCTTCTTGATGGATGTGGAATTCTCTCCAAATGCTCAATAAGGTAAGTGGATTGTAGGATTGGATTTAGATTGAAAGATTAAGGATGCATGGATTTGATAGAGGATTACCCAGAGGATGAGAGTAGAAATAGGCAGCATGACAATGCATGAGAAGTGGATCATTTGTGAGGAGAATAGGCTCCAATTTATAGATTGGATAAGGCCAATGGAGGGCCAAGATTGATTTGATTATGAAGGGTTGAGATTTATTTTAGATAGAAGGCATGGATCAAGGGTGCCTTGGGAAAATAAACAAGAATATAAAATTTCTTGGGAAAAAGGGGGGAGAAATTTGAATTTCAAATATGAGGAATTTAAAAATTCCAAAATAAGTATGCATTGAGGGATTCAAAGAAATTTGAATTTATTTGAGAGACTCAATGTTGATGTGACATGAGTGGGAATTAAAAATTGAGGGATAATGATAAGCATGATTATGCGAGATTCTAGAAGAATTAATTAAGTTGAGTGGGATTAGGAAAAGTGATTTGTAGTAATCACATGACTAGGTTAATTAATTATAATTAATTAACTAAGTGAGTTTAGAGGAAATAATTATTGGGGGCGACTTTAGAGGAATAGGGGAATAAATAATTTATTTGATAAATTAATATTTGGACAATAGTGACAGGATTAATTAAATTAGATTTAATTGATTCTGAGAGGAGTAAGGATAACACAATTAAATTAATTAATTATGTTGATAGGGTTAAATTAGTAGAATATTAATTTTAGGTGTCTATAGGAACTGTAACCTCATCCTATACATTTGTATCCGGAGGACTATTATCCTTAACATTAGAAACATGTATATTATCAACCTTTATACTCTCTGTATCTACTGGTATCTCAACATTTTCCTGTACATTTGTATCTACCGGGGGCTCAATATCCACTATCTTAATGTTTTCAACATTGAGGGTGAAGTACCCATAATACCCTTTCCTTTAACTTCAACTGGGATGTCTACAGTATCTGTCTTTGGTTCCGGTGAAGTATAAAAACCATGGTTCTCTTCAAAGAACTTAACCCATGCCTTGTGGGTCTCCTTGATTATCTCATTTACTCTACCCAACATAAGACTGATTATTCTATGCTTGTTGTTAAAGATTTTCCTATCTGCAACCTCAAGTGTCTTATCCATCTCCTCTGGAGCAATAGAAACATAAACATATAACAACTCTTGTATCTTTATATGCCTGTCTTCTTGCATTGTTGATAGTCTTATAGCATCTAAAATATCATACAACTATGTCAGTATTTGGTTTTCAATCTCTATCAAGGCTTTCTTATAGATATCTAAATACAAAAAAATTGATTCCTCTACCTCTGTTTGTTCATCATTATCTAAATGTTCATAATAAAACTGTACATTCTTAAACATGCCATCTTTAGTAATCTCATCAACTAACTATGCACAAGTCTTTGGTGGAATGATAGTTACATTACCAGATTCAATGTCATCCTTCTTCTTTCTCCTTCCAATACCAAATAGGGCTAAAGGTGTCTCTTTTGGTTCTCTTCTCTGTGTCGGTACCCTGATAGTAACTTTCCTAATCGGTTGCTACTTATCCTCTACCTTAGTTTCTTCAATTTTATTCCTCAATACCCTTTTAAATGCCAAGGGTGTGTCATCTTAAGATGTAGATTCAACTACAATAGGTTCAATGAATATTTCTGGTTCTTTTCTCTTCTTGTCTTTCTCTAGGACAACATCAATCAATGCTTTGATGCCTTGTGAAACCTTTTCAACAAACTTACTTTCCTTACCTTCCTACTTCTCTCTCTTCTTTCGGTTGAACTCAGTTTCAACCTCTTATGTCTTCTGCTTAGCAGTGCCAAAGGTTTTTATAGTTTCATCTATCGGTGCATCAATTAGCATTTGTGCGTAAGCATAAAAAATTTGTGCATCAACTTCATAACCCATTTCCTCGATCCAAATCTTCTGGGGCCTAATAACTTCCATCAAAGTTTCATCTTTCTTGACCATGAAGCATATGTCATTTGAATACTTCTCAATAATGTGCTTGCGGACCCTCATCCTAGAATTCATAGCCTTTTGAAATGCTTTAAAATAACCCCACACTTTGTCATCTCTTTGACTACCCAATGTAGCAATTGATTATTTTAGTTGCCTCCCTATCGGGATATCGAATGCTCATTTTCTCTTCCCAAAACTGGGAATATCATTGATGAAAAATAACATTAAATAGATAATTAGGTTACCATACCAAAAAGTTCATTTCTTTTCTCCTTTAATCTTTCCTAGGTTAATCAATAGTTCATCCAATATATAACCACATAGATCCAACTTCTCATTCTTCCTCATCATTTTATGTGTTGCATAAATGCAAGAGCTAGAAATAGAGTTCAGTTGGTTTGATTGTGTTAACTTGTAACAGATGACCATGCTTCTGAATTTGATATCTATGTTGGTGATAGTACTAATCATCATTGACCGCTTGTCTGGTGCTGCACCGGTAATCTTGTTGACTTGATTATTTTAAACTTTCTTCTCCGCACATTGTCCAACCTATGGTAAACTGGCGATTTCCCTGATCACCTTCTTTATAATATTATACAATCAATCTAACCAGATAAACTCTCCATTCACCCTGCTCAAAACATGCCTAACAATTTAATCTTCAAATTCCAAAATGTCCAGAATGTCGGTAAACCCTAAATCCACAATATGGTATCCGAGATTAATCTTTCCAGAATCTCCCATTAGCTTATTCATGTACATTCTCTTAATATCAGTCATTCCTAAATCCTCAATATGATAGTGAATATAATCTCTTACATCTCTGACATACACAACTCCTTCAGGGACATGAGAAAAAGGTCCAACCAAATCGTCTAGGGTAGAAACATGCAGATATCCCTTGAAAATCAGTCTGGGATGGTCCTTGACCTCAACAATAGTTGGATTTGCAACAAAGATAGGTACAGATGATGATCCTACTTCCATGATTGAAGATAAATACCTGTGAATCACTGCCGATGAAAAATCCTAAAGACCTCTTCCAATTGCTAGTTAAATCACTCAAGATGATATCGATCGCTCTGATTTGCCTTAGACTTCTTTTGAATCACTCTAAATTGCTCTAAATGCAAAGTGATCAGAAATGAAGTGAATTCAACCTTTTATCCTCCAAGAAACCCTAATCTTTCATTGACATCAATGACTTGTGGTGGAAGATATTGGATCTCGAGCAAACATTTCCATGCCTGATAAGAATCTACAATGTCTAGAACATCTTCTAGAACATCTTCCTAGGGCATATGCAACATCTTCATGAATTTTTCCTACCCCTAAGACATCTACCTTAGTTACTAGATGAGCTTCCTGCTAGTGCAGGAGCAACCTCCTCTATCGGTTGAGTAACCGGTGCATTACCATCAGCTGATTGTTCTTTAGTCTTCCTAACCCATCTCTAGGTATGATCTCGTTGTATTTCATTAACCTTCTCTTTTCCTTTCTCATTTGATCCTCCATTACCAACTAGTGGATTTTTGCTTCTACATAACTTAGCAATATGTCCAACCTCATTACATGCATAACATGTAACATTGTTCTTTTGAATTGCTTTGCTAAAACCGATGTAATTTCTTGACCTGCACTGATTAGCAATATGTCCAAATTTTCCACATGCATAGCACTTAACATTCATTCTATAATCTTCTATCTTATGACCATACTTATTACATTTAGAACATTGACCGGGAGCAAAATCGGGGTTCTCATTTGCTCTGTTTCTACATTGCATAGCCATGTGACCAAATTTTTTACAAACAAAGAATCTACCATTTATAATCATTAAACTTCCTTATCAATTCCTTAAGGTTTTTACCTTCATTTGTATTATCAGAACTCTGACCTTGTTCAAATCCATGTCCATTGGAATCTCCATTCTGCCTTTGTCTTTTCAATAACTCATCTAGTTGTGCTGAACTACTCTTGAATTTTTATTTATACTCACTTGCAATAGTCAAATCATCTCTCAGAATTATCATGTCTCTCAAGCTCTTGTTCATTACTCTGGAATTGTACTAAATCAATTCTCAACATGTCATTCTCATGAACCAACCTTCCACATTCTTCAAATTTTTTGTTTAGAGATACAACAAGATTTTCTTCCTTTTTCTTCTGGTTCTCAATCACTTTAGACATCCTCATAGTTATAGCTTTCATTTCATTCCTCATAACCATGCTCTCCTGGCTCATCTTTAGTCATCTCTCATTAAGTTAATCTTTCTCATCATAATCCTTATTTTGCAAAATTTCCTTCCTCCTAGCCTAAACAGATGACAGTCTCTCTTGTAGGACAAGAATGAATTCCTGTGTAGAATTCAATTCATCTTGTAGCTTCAAGTTCTTCATCCTTTCAACATCATAACCTTCAAGTGCCACCTCAAGTTGCTTCTCCAAATTCATATCCATGGATTCTAGATTCAGGATCTTCCTCAAGCTGTTAAACTTCCTCCAAGGCACAAGGCTCTAATACCAATTGTTGGAATCCAAGAATACTGAGAGCAGGGGTGAATCAGTGTTCTACTAGAATAAGCAATTTTAACCTTATTAAAACATGCATACACCAATCGAAATATCAGTACATATAGAATTGAAAGAAGTAAAGAAACCAATAAGCCAATGACATAAATGAATACCATAACACATAGAATTATATGTGGAAAACCTCAAAGAGGAAAAACCACAGTGGGATTTGTGACCCATAATATCAATCCACTGGCCATATGAAGAGATATTACAAAATATAGAGGCCTCCACTTGCAGGAAGTCTTACAGCCCAGAGCACACTGCTCAATCACAAAAGGAGCCTCATTGACTACATACAAATGTAGACTACAATCTGGAGAAATGATTGAACTACAAAGTTAGCATCTTCTATGTTTGAATATAGTTTTGGTTAAGCTCGGTATGTTCTGGTCTGAAACCCTTAACCCTATATCGAAATAACCCTTTACAAAATATCCTCATATACATAATCTCTCTCATATTTCACATCACCTTCATTATTTCCTTCCTTATGCATATATCATGATCTCTTTATATCAAAATGATCTAACCAACTGACATATTTACCCATTATAATTTATCATGCCTTATGTCAGCTTACAAAAATAATTACAATATCAATATACATGTCAGCTAGATAACATAAATACATAAATATCAAAAATAATTACCAATGTCAGATCTAAAAGATGTCAGCCTCCAATACTGATAACCTAATTCTAAACCATGTTGGCCTGCATTGTTGGTAACCAAGAAATTCCTTCCAACCTGTTGGTGTCAGTGCAGTATCTGTAAAGTGCTTGTCGGTACACAACTAACCCAAAATATGAAGTCGGAATAAATTACCATGTTGCCATCAATGGCAACATATTGAAACCAACCAATTGAGGGTCAATTGCCGACAATCATCAAAAAAGACCTCAATAATCAGTATATCATCATCAGTGACTTTATAATATAGAATACTGTGAGGATTACCTTTAGTCAAACCAAGCTTCAAAAGATATTTATCTAACCTTGCATACCAAGTTCTAGGTGCCTGTTTCAATCCATATAAGGCTTTCTTTAACTTGCAAACCATAATTTTATCATCTGAAAGTGAAAAACCATCAGGTTGCTCAATATAAACTTCCTCATCAAGATCCCTATTTACAAAAGCACACTTAACATCCATCTAATAAATCTTGTAGTTTTTATGTGCAACATATGCAAGAAATAATCTTACAGCTTCAAGCCTATCTATAGGTGCAAAAGTTTCACCATAATTAATTCCTTCCTTCTGAGAATATACTTTACAAACTAATCTAGATTTTTTTCTCACAACTTGTCCATATTCATTTAATTTATTTTGAAAAATCCATTTAATTCCAATAACATGTTAGACAGTTCAAATAACCGAAAGATAATTGAGAGGGGGGGTGAATCAGTTGTCTTAGATTACCAGAACCTTAAGAAATCAAGACTTTAATACCGGAACCCAAAAGATCAATACTAGAATGCATAAACCAAATACATAAATAATAGATAAACCAATTATGCATAAACAACAATTAGAGAATAAATACCATCCATATGACACCAAGATTTGTACATGGAAAACCTGGTAAAGGGAATAACCACGGTGGGAAGCCTACCCATAGTCAGATAATACTTCTGCAGTAAGTATGTGAATTACAATTAAGGGGCCTACACTTGCAGGAAGGCCAACACCCTAGAGCACACTTCTCATCACAAAAGGAATCTCACTAACTACATAGAAATCTAGAGTACAATCCAGAATAAAGAATGAACTGCAAAGATGGCATCTCCTATGCCTGAGTAGAGTTTAGGTTAAGATCAATACCAGAGGACTAAATCCTCTTACATAACCCAACTCGATCAACAATGATCGACCAAATCCTCTACCTGAATGATTATTACATTATTCACTCATATACATCCTTGTCCTTACCACATACATGCTCTACAATGAGATCTTACATCATATATATACAAACCCTCAACCACAAACAATAAGGTCAGCCACCAGACAATAGAATAATTAAATAATTACAAAACCTTTCAGCCTGAGACCAAAAAAATTATCCAACCCATAAGGCATCCCAGAAATGCATCGAGAGGTCCAATCCACATGTTATGTTAAGCCGGTCCATAACCTAGATAAATTGGGACCCAATATAGGTTCATACATGCTAAAGAAATGATCCCAATCAACCAAGTCTCGAACATGATCACCATCAACATCCTGAATCTCCACTAGAAGCCGCACCAACACCACTTATGCATAACACCAAAGATCTTCAACAAATCTCTACTAGTGAAACCCTTGCCGGAACAACAAACCAAGATTACTAGCATACAGGATAGCATCCGATCACCAGAACAAGACCAACTGATTGAACATGAATCTGAGTATCATGAATAAGCCAATTCTATAACCCAAAAATACCGAAGCATACCAGATCATAATGATCTAATACAATCAGAAACCAAACAATCTACACGGACTAGAAGGGTGTCGGTAAAGCAACCAAAATAGTTGGTGTTGCCATCAATGACAAAAAATCAATGAAACACATAATCAATTCCTCTAAATGGCCAATAATCTCCCCCTTTGGCATTCATAGTAGCACTAGATGTGAAAAACAAACAAGTGTCAAGAAATGGCAAACAAATCTCCCACAAAAGAATATAGCAATAAAATTATGAAACATACTCCCCCTAAAGTATACATCTCTTAAGTTTTTCACATGAATATCTCTCCCCCTTTGACATCAATGCCAGAAATATGACAAAAATATCAAAGAAAAAACCAAAAACCACTGAATCACAAGGCTAAATACTCCCCCTAAGCAGTAGCATCCTCACATCAATCCAGAATGAATGATATCTTTGATAATGCATACCGCCTTGATGTCAAAAAGCATCAATCAGTTCTCTATCAGAGGGGCAGAAACCCCTAATATGTCTCTAAGGTACTCAAATGATTCTTTAGGAAAAGGTTTAGTGAAAATATCTGTAATATGCTCTTTAGTGTTCACATAAACCAGTCTAACCTCATTCGCTTCCACATTCTCCTTCAAAAAGTTATACTTGATAGATATGTGCTTTGTCTTAGAGTGAAATACTGGTTCTTTGATATGTCAATAGTAACAGAGTTATCACAGTGAATAACTACCAGTTCAATCCAATGCACTTTAATATCCTTCAACATTTGCTTCATCCGTAGAACCTGTGTATAGTTAGTAGCAGCAACAACATACTCAGCTTCAGCAGTACATAAAGAAGTACATGATTGTTTCTTGTTTCTCCATGAAACCGAATTATTTCCAAGAAAGAAAGCAAGCTCCAGCAGAAGTGTTTTTCCAGTAATCAACATCACCAACCCAATCTGCATTTGTATATGCACATAAATTAAAGTCATCATCCTTAGGGTACCACAAACTATATTCAAATGTACCTTGTACGTATCTGAAAATTCTTTTCAGATCACTCTCATGATCCTCTCTAGGATCACTTAGATATCTTTATGCAATACAAACATCATTCATTATGTCAGGCCTAGTCTAAGTCAAATATAGGAGACCTCCAATCATAGACTTGCATCTTGTAGGATTTACCAATGCAAATGCATCTTTCCTTCAAAATTTCTCATTGGTAACTATAGGAGTACTTGCCGATTTAGAGTTTTCCATACCAAATTTCTTCAACAATTCCCTAGCATACTTAGTTTGACAAATAAAAATACCTTTATCAATCTGAGTAATCTGCAAACCTAAGAAAAAATTTCATTTCTGCAATCATAGATAATTCAAATTCTTTCTCCATATTTTTAGAAAATTCCATGCACAACTTATCTTCACCTCCAAAAATGATGTCATCAAGAAAGACCTCATTAATTAGTATATCATCATCAATGACTTTATAATACAAATTACTGTCAACATTATCTTTAGTGAAACCAAAATTCAAAACATATCTATCTAACCTTGCATACCAATCTCTAGGTGCCTGTTTCAATTCATATAAAGCTTTCCTTAACCTATAAACCATGTTTTTATCATCTAAAAGTGAAAAACCATAAATTTTCTCAATATAAACTTCCTCATCAAGGTCCCCATTCATAAATGCACACTTAACATCTGTCTAATAAACCTGGTAGTTCTTATGAGCAACATAGGCAAGAAATAGTCTTACAACTTCAATCCTAGCTACCGGTGCAAAAGTTTCACCATAATCAATTATTTCCTTCTGACAATATCCTTTACAAACCAATCTAGCTTTATTTCTTACAACTTGTTCACCCTCATTCAATTTATTCCTAAAAACGCATTTAGTTCCAATAACATTCTTATTTTTAGGCCAAGGAACTAAAGTCCATGTGTTATTCTTGTCAATCTGATATAATTCTTCTTCCATAGCTTTCATTCAACATTCATCTTGACATGCTTCAATTACTGATACCAGTTCAACTTGAGAAATTAAACATACCTCATTAGATGCCAATCTCCTTCTTTTCATCACTCCATTGTTCTTATCTCCAATGATCTGATCTTCTGAATGATTCAGCCTCACATACCTAGGAGTCTTTTGATTCTTTGTTCCTCTTTCTTGTTCTTCAGTTACTGTTGAATTTTCTGATACTACCAGAGTAACTGGCTCAAAATTTTGTTTCCATAAAGGTGCTAACGGTTTAGATATAATCATTTCCACTACGGGTTCTTTCTCATAAACTCTAATTTGACTTCGATTCAACTCATCCACCTTGACATTAGTGCTCTACACAATTTTTTTTAATCTCTTGTTATGACATCTATATGCTTTACTTTTATTAGAATAACCAACAAATATCCCTTCATCACATCCAGGATCAAATTTTCCAATGGTATCATCTCTCCTCATATAAAATTTACTACCAAATATTCTGAAATACTTAACTGTAGGTATATTGCCAAACCACAATTCATAAGGTGTCTTACCAGTTCCTCCTTTGATATGTACTTTGTTGAATGTATAGATTGTTGTTCTCACTGCTTCTCTCTAATAGATATGAAGTAGATTAGCTTCCATCATTATTGTTCTAGTAGCATACAAGATATTTTTATTCTTCCTTTCCACAACTCCATTCTATTGAGGTGTCTAGGGAGTAGAAAATTGTCTCCTTATACCATGCTTCTCACCAAATTTATTAAACTTGCCAGAAGTAAATTCTCCACCGTGATATGACCTTAAGAATTTGATCTTCAATCATATATCATTCTCAACTTTATCTTTAAATATTTTAAACTTCTTTTCAAAAGCCTCAGATTTCTCCCTTAGAAAAGTAACCCACATCATTCTAGAATAATCATCAATGATTATCATAAGATATCTATCACCTTGAAAACTTTTAACTCTACCAGGGCCACACAAATCAGTATGAATAAGATCAATAACATCATTAGATTTATCTTGTATACTCTTAAAAGAGGTTCTAACCTGTTTTCCCATTTGACATTCCCTACATACCCAATTATAGGGCTTTACAATCTTGGGTATATCTCTGACTACCTTAGTTGAACTAATCTTCACAATGCAATCAAAATTCACATGACATAGCATTTTATGCCATAACCAACTCTCATCAATTTGTGCAATCAAATATGTCTTCTCACTAGAATTCAAATGAAACATATTACCTTTTGTCTGAGTACCAGTTGCAATCTCCAATCTAGATCTGTTAATGATTTTGCATTTTTCATCATTGAACTGTAACTGAAATCCCTTATCCACCAATTGTCCTACACTCAAAATATTATTCTTCAAACCTTCAACATAATAAGCACTACTAGTATTGTGCTTACCATCCAATGATATAGTTCCTTTTCCTTTGATCATATGTGTTTTGTCATCTCCAAATCTAACTAGACCGCCATCAAATTCTTGCAAAGATAAAAACTTCTTTTTATTTCCAATCATATGATGTGAACATCCACTTTCAATTACTTATTCATCATTATCTTCAATTTTAGTAGCAAGTGCCTTCTCCTCCGGTACACTCTCTTCTAGTGCTGGAACATCTTCCTGTACTTATACTTGTTCTGATATTCAGGGTTAGGCTTAAAAGATATTCTAGATTTATCTTCAAATCTTAAATTCCTTTCAAGACATCTAGAAGAAAAATGACATATCTTATTACATGCAAAACAATTAAAGGGTGTTGTTACTTCATACTTACTTCCTACCGATCCTTTAGGTACTCTTCTAGAAAATAGGGCTTCAAGTTACTCAAATTCTTCATCTTCTCTCTTCATATCATCCAATTCCTTTGCATATAAAGCTTTCCAATCTTGGTTGCCGATTGATGATGTAGATACATGAAAAGCAGGTTCATACTTCATAGCTCTAGAAGGTCCAAATTCTTCAAGCTCAAAAGAAAATAATTCCCCAACCAATGTATCTCTATTGATAGAAGTATAAGCCATTGTTGTCAACTCATTAATTGCAGTAGCTTTCATCTTGTAAGCTAGTGGTAAAGATCTCAAAACTTTAGAAGCAATTTCATCTTCACTCAGAGATCCACCACAACATTGAATTCCCATAACAATCTCATTTGCCTTTTCCATGAATGCGGTAATCCTTTCATCTTTTTCTATCTTCAAGTTTTCATATCTTACCTGGTAACCATCAAGTTTAGTAATCTTAACAGTAGTGTCACCTTCATTAAGAGTCTCCAACTTGTCTCATATAGCCTTTGCAGTTGATTTCTTAGTTAAACCCTAATTTGTTGATCTGAAAGTGCACACAAGAGGGCTTCTCTTTCTCTAAAATCATTCTCAAGCTCCTTATCTAGGTTTTTCGGAGGAGGATTGTCAGATGTCAGATTATAAAGTGTAACACCATTCTATGTGATTTCCCAAATTTTGTTTCCAAGACATCTCAGATGAGTCTCCATCTAAATCTTCCATACTCTATAATTTGTTCCATCAAGCCTAGGAATTTCTCTCTGAAAGATAGAAACAAATGAACCAAATGAACTTGAACTGTTAGTCACCATAGGATCTTTCTCAAGAAATTAAGCTTCTGCAGAGAGGACCAGTGCTCTGATACCAATTGTTAGATAGTTCAAATAACCAGAAGACAACTAAGAGGGGGGGGGAGTGAATCAGTTATCACCAGATTACCAAACCCTTCAGTAAATAAAAATTTAATATTGGAACCAAAAACATCAATAGCGAAATGCATAAACCAAATACCGAAATAGAAGATAAACCAATTAAGCATAAACAACAATCAGAAAATAAATACCATCCACATGACACCAAGATTTGTATGTGGAAAACCCAGTAAAGGGAAAAACCACTATGGGAAGCCTACCCATAGTCAGATAATACTTCTATAGTAAGTATGTGAATTACAATTGAGTGGCTTGCACTTGCAAGAAGGCCAACAGTCTAGAGCGCATTGCTCATCACAAAAGGAGTCTCACTAACTACATAGAAATCTAGACTACAATCCGGAAGAAAGAATGAGCTACCAAGATAGCATCTCATATGCCTGAGTATAGTTCTGACTAAGCTCAATACTGGAGGACTAAATCCTCTTGCATAAACCCAACTTGATCACCAATGATCAACCAAATCCTCTGCCTGAATGATTATTACATTATTTCCTCATATATATCCTTGTCCTTACCACATACATGATCTACAATGAGATCTTACATCATATATATACAAATCCTCGACCACAAACAATAAGGTTGGCCACCAGACAGTAAAACAATTATATAATTACAATCAATATGACTCCTCTTTTCTGGATCTCTGAATTCTAGCCTCCATAGCTTTTTTGCTTCTCTCCTTCTGTGACAAGTTTACATGCAGGTAATCTTTGGGAGCTGTAGAGTTGATTTTTTGTCAACTCCAATATGGTATCAGAGCTCCAGATTTGCATGCCCCTACTCTCTTCATGAGATTTTTTATGTCATGTTCTTCAGATCTAAGTATTCAGGGGTTTTTGTAGTTGTATTTTTTTCATTTCTAGGGTTAGATGATTTCTTGGTATATTTTGGTACCAAAAGGACCTCATGGTTGGATTCAGGAGGCTAATTCCACGAATTTTGATATATAATTCAACCTATTTCAGTGACAAGGGCATCTGGTCCATGATTTTTTCATTGGCATGCTTTATGAGGCACAAAAATCCATACAACTATACCTACAAATGTGTCAAAAAAATTTCATCAAAAAAAATAAAATAAAAAATATATATATATATATATATATATATATATTTAACCCTCTTTAGCCCTAAAAGAGGGTTTTTTTTTTCTTTTGGCCATAACTTGGTCATACAAAGGCATTTTTCGACAAACCTTATATCATCGAAAAGCTCTTTCCGAAATCTATCCAAATCTAAAGGTTTGAATTTTTTATTTTTTATTTTTTGATGGTGGTTTTTGGTATCAAATCCAAAAGTTCCTTTTTGCACTCTGGGAGACATAACTTGAGCATCCGAACTCCATTTTTCAAAAACATTATATCATTGGAAAGCTTGTTCTGTGCACTTTCCATTTATATGAGTTTTATTTCCAGATTCTGGTCTAGGTATATTTTATTCTTTTTTTTGCTTTTCAACACTCTAGTGAATATCTTGGATGTTTTAGGTCCTGGGATCTCTTTCTTTGAGTAGGATGTCTCGTCTTTGATTGTTCTTTCTATTTTTTCAGCCTTACGTCTCTTTTGATCTTTGTATACATCATTTTGTAAGCATTTTTTTTTTTGCAAACGCACTGAGATAAAGTGCCCCTATGCATTGTATAGTTGGGATCTTGCACATCTTGTGCCTTATTGTACATGCACTACTTATAAAGTTCCCTGGGGGGTTGATGTTTTCCTTTGTTTGCTAGCTACCTTTGTCACAAGAGTGTTCCTTCCATAACATTAGCCTCATGATGTGTGTCAAGTGAGTGTTCCTTCCATGACACTATGTACTTTCTCTACACCTTTGATGTTCATGGTTCTTCGTCATGTAGTTCTTGTTAGTTGTTATTTTTAGTGTACCTGTCCCTCTCCCTTTTCAGCATTACGAGGAGGGTTGTCCTATCATTCTAATGCTTCCTTGGTTCAATTGATTAGCTCTTCAGGCTTTGGTGTTTCATGCCATCTGTATCTTTGAGTTTAGTTGTTTGCCTTTGTTTCTCATCTGTTTCGAGTAGTGTCATTTGAGGGCACTCATGCAGATTATAGTCTTCTCTACCTGGCCATGTTCTATTTCAGTGGAGGTTCTTTAGATCAGCGGTTACTGTTCGACAATGTTTGCAACTATATCATGCTTCAGTGGTGTTCTTCGTGCTCTTTTTTTGTTCCTATCTTCTAGAACACTCTTATTTGGAGGCTTCTTAGTCCTTCACTTGAAATTTCATCTCTTATTGGAGAGGAGTTTTATTCCCACGGGGTTTTCTCCTTTTTTCTCCACTTTACAGAGATTTTATTGTACTTGGGTACCTCATCAAGCCTAGTTGTCGAGACCCATTATTGTTTTCCTATATTTTTTACATGTTTTTAGAGTCCTTAGTTGTTTTTTAGCTACTCCCTAAGTTCATCTTAAGGGGGTGTTAGATTTATCTTTTATTAGCTAATAATTATTTATTTAATTATTAGTCTATTATACTCTACGCTTAAGCCAAACTTAGGAATCTTATAATTCTTTAGGGTTTTCACCTTTAGGGTTTCGAGTATCCTTTTATAAGGATTCTCTCTTTGTATTTTCATAACAACTATAATTATTGAATTGCATTCTTGTTGCAAAATCAATATGACTCCTCTTTTCTGGATCTCTGAATTTTGGCCCCATAGCTTTTTTGCTTCTCTCCTTCTATGACAGGTTTGCATGTAGGTGATCTTTGGGAGTTGTAGAGTTGATTTTTTGTCAACTCCAATACAATGATCCTAGTCAGCCAAGTCTGGAACATGATTACCATTAGCATCCTAAATCACCACTAGAAGCTGCACCAACACCACTTATGCATAACATCAAAGATCTTTAACAAATATCTGCTAGTCAAACCCTCACTGGAACAACAAACCAAGCTTACTATAAGCATATAGGATAGCATTTGATCACCAAAACAAGACCAACTTACTAAACATGAAGTTGAGTAGCATGAATAAACCATTTTCATAACCCAAAAATACCAAAGCATACCGGATCATAATGATCTAATCCAACCAGAAACTAAACAACCTACCAGGACCAAAAGAGTATTGGTAAAGCAATTAAAATAGTCAATTTTGCCATCAATGACAAAACATCAATGCAACACATAATCAATTCCTCCAAATGACCAACATAACATTCTTATTTTTATGATGGGGAACTAAAGTCCATGTGTTATTCTTCTCTATATGATCTAATTCTTCTTTCATAGCTGTAGCGTCCTAAAATTGCGACACTTGCAATTTCGACTGCATTTGGGTCTTCACGATGGCGATGCAACACAGAACCTGAATGGAGACCCCGAAACTTGTTCATGACATCAAAAGCTACATTTTTCAGCACCCTGGCCTGATCCTCCTTGCACCCCGCTGTCCCTGAAGGTGGGACCATGGTGCCCAATGCCCTGGTCCTTCAGGACTAGGGCACCCAGTGCCCTAGTCCCCCAGGACCATGGCGCCCAGCGCCCTGGTCCCTGGTGCTATTTTGGGCCCGGTCTCTTTTGGGCATCGGGTCTTTAAGTTTGCAATTCAGGAAATATTGTTTCCTGGTCGGCCTAAGGTCGGGAAAATTAGTCTATCAGACCTAATTGACAAGTATATAAACTACTTTTCCTCTCCTAGAAAGGGAGAGAGAGAGGAGGACATATGTGAAGCAAGGCGCGAAAGCGATATTCAAACATTCAAGCATTCAAGCATTCCTTCAAGCAATTGAGCATTCTAAGTCTCCATTCAAGGCTAAGTGTTGCATTCAAGACAAGGATTCAACCATTGAAGAGGAGATCACTTACAACACATTACATACTACATACATTACACCTTCTCATGTAAGAATACAAACATTCTTACAACAAGGTATCAGTACTTGTTTACATTACAAACATTTACATTTACAGCATTCTCATTTCTTGGTTAATTCCAAAACTGGGGTTTGACCTAAAGGGAAACCCCTCATCCCTAACCCCCCAATCGTCCTCTCTTTTCTGTGTGTAGGTTGCAGGTACGCGGCTATAATTGAAGATTTGGAATCCTTGTGCAAAGACGAACAGATCCACCTTCGTTTCGCGGATTTTTTGGAGGACCGTGTGCACGTCGGGCGCCATCGTCCCGTCAAATTTCACTCAAATTTGTAGAATAGCACCATCTTGACATTTTACTGCTAATTCCAGGTCCACAGCTTCATCCCGTATCCCTATCTCTGTTTATAAGCAAATCTTTCCTACTTTACATGCATTCCTAGTTCAATCATTCTTTCCACATTTCTTTACAAAAGAGGGTATCCTTGATGTCTTAACCCTTGAAACTCATTTAGAATCCAATCTTGCATTGTGTGGGATTGGATCTTATGGGTTTCAACCCCTCTTTTGAATGTAAAGTCTCTCCTAAGTGAAAACCATCAATCCTGGTGACTCTCCCTTCTCTCTCTTTGGAGTTGGGGAGGGGAGAACGACTAGGGTTCGATTTTTCCGCTTTACATTTTGGTGAACCCGACGTGAACATCCTCATTTTGATTATTCATGGTTAGATCTGAAAAATTTGCTCCCTTAATTACATTTCCATGTTTGATCTTTTGCAAATTTTAGAGGCTAATTGCATAAAAAACCCTAAAATTTTCTTTTTAGTAATTAAACTTGTGGAATGTTTAATTGTTAATGCTTGTTTCAGATCTACCCTTCTATTACAAATTGTCAATTCATATTTGTGCTTTAATTCTGAAAATTAAGTTGTTAAATGTCAAAACCCTAATTTTTAAAACCCTCTTGATTCGACCTTTGACTGATAATTTCACTAATCAAAACACCTCCAAATCGGCTGTAACTTTGGATTCCGCAACAAAATCACAATATCTTTCATCCCTGAAAATTTGGAAAAAAGTTGCGAGGACCGTGTGCACCCCGAGCGCTATCGTCCCCGACATTTTTTCCGAAATTTTGGGAGATAGATCTTACTGTATTTTTTTGCTAAAATCCAAAATTTTGGCTGATCTTATCAATTCTAACACTTTCAAAATTAAAGTCAAATTTGGTCTAGCAATTGCTTGGATTGAGGCTTCTAATCATTCAAAAATTGTTGAAATTGAAATTTGTGTCAAAATTGTGTTTCTTACAATCCTAAATCTGAGCAGTGTGTTGGCATTCATTCGAAATTTCAGTGCTTTATTCAAATTTTTGCAGTTTGTGACTTTTGAAATTAAGTGTTTAATTGCAACAACCTTGATTTCCACTTTCAAATTCAAACTTTGCATGAAATCGAGTCAACTTTTAAATTTCAAAGCCTGCATTGCTTTCAATATTCCTTCTAAAATCATAAAATTCAAAATTTTAGTTTCCCTCTCTTTTTCAAAATTCAAATTTTACATTTTTCAACAATCTTGGTAGGGTTCAATTTTGAGATTGCAACTTTAATTTGGCCTATCTATAGATCTTAAAATCACTCAATTTTTTCAGACTATCTTTAAAATCATCATAACTTTCATCCCTGAAAATTTTGAAAAAAAGTTGCGAGGACCGTGTGCACTCCGTTCGCCACGGTCCCGGACATTTTTTCCGAAATTTCGGGAGATTGTCCTGATTGTATTTAACATCTTAAATCTAGGAGATTGGCTGATTTTATTGAAATTTGCTACCTCTAAAATTCAAAATCTTCTCTCTCTCTTTAGTGCATGAGTTTTACAACAATAAGCCCTACTTACACTATTCCCGTTAGACAAAGCCTTAGAATTAAGTCCTTCCAAGGTGTAATTACCGAGGAGATGGAACCTAATTTGAATGGCCTTTTTAACGAGGACATGGGTAATTCCTCTAATCCTCTTAATAATGAAGAAGCTCTCCATGAGGTTTCTGTAGAATAACTTTCAAGATTGGATAACCAATTTGATGACTTTCGACAATGGATGTCTCAAGAATACCCCGATAGAGAAGCTCTTTCATTAATTGAGGGTCTAAAACGTATGGTTCAAAGTGATAAGAATGGAATTGATATTTTGCGTGGTATTGCACACATTGTGGATTCGAATGTGATGCCTATGAAGAGTTGTGCCGAAACTTTAGGTTATACACAACCTCCTACTCAAGTTAATCATTCTATTCCTTTGACAACTTTTATTGCTAGCATTCCTACTTTTACATCAAACATAATGACTACTTCAACACAAGACATTCCTCCTATGATCACCAGTCATGGGGGCAATCCCTCTTCTTCAATCAATCCTCTGCCTTCACTCAATCCAACTTCTTCATTCATTCCTTCAATGAGTGTTCCTATTATATCACCACAAATGAACATGATGCAAGGGGGCAATTCGTTTAATCATTCCATTCCTCCTTGTAGTGTTCCTCCCTTCCAATCATCTCCTATGACTAACTATCATAGTGTCCCACCACCTTACTCTCTACCTTCTTTCAATAACATAACACCTCCATCACAATCTAACACATCTAATATGAACTCTTCGACTGAAGCGACCATTAACAATCTTGCACAAACTGTCTCTTCTTTACAGCAACAAATTGCCTCTATGAATCAATCTAAGTTTAGTGTGCCCACATTTGATGTTGCGAGCCCACTTTCTCTTGACATTTTTTGAGCTATTCCCCCTAAACATGTTGAAATTCCGCATTTGGAGCTTTATAATGGTAAGGGTGATCCTCTAACACATGTTAAGACATTTCAAACAATATGTACCAATTTTGCTTATGACCAAAGGTTGCTTGCAAAACTGTTTACTAGAACATTAAGAGATAAAGCCCTACAATGGTATTGCTTGTTGTCTTCTTATTCTATTACTTCTTTCGAACAACTTGCCAATGGTTTTATTCAACAATTTCAAAACAATATAAGTCCTAAGGTTACTTTGATTGATTTAATGCATTGTAAACAAGGTGTTAAAGAAAAAGTGACTGATTTCATTGGTAGATATAAGCATTTTATGCTCGGATTTCTTTTCCAGTACCTGACAATGATATTCAAAGAATCTTTATTTCTAATTTACAAAAAGATATTAGAGAAAAACTCCTATTTTCTGAGTTTACTTCTTTCCAACAGTTGTGCGCAACTCTTCACAATTATCAACTGACTGTGAGTCAAATGGAACAAGCAAATCCTATGGCTCCGAGTGATAAGGGTGATAGTAGTCAACAACCATTTGGGAAGTTTAAACCGAACAGAGAGTCCATTAAATTCAATGAAAACATCATCAACAACAATGTGAATGCAGCATCAAGTGTTCCTCCTATTTCTAAATTTTTCAAGAAAGAAAGAAAGTTTACTCCTTTGAATGAATCATTGCATAGTATTATGAATAAGTTATTGGAACAAAATGTGCTTACCCTTCCTCCTATAAGGCAAATAGATCCTGCAAAGATTAATTCACCCTATTTTGATAACAAATCTTTTTGTCAATTTCATCATCATCCTGGGCATGATACTGAAAAATGTTTTGCTTTAAAGGGTAAAATTCAAGATTTGATTGATAATAATACTATCTCTATTTCTAGTGTGAATGATAAAGGCAACACATCTGTAGCTCCTCCTAACCAAAATCTTCAGATTTTTACTGATCCATTGCCTTCTCATACCTCTAATGTGATTGATACTACTGATTCCTCTATCTCACCTGATGATCTTGTGTCTATGACTCCTAATGTGATTAACTTTGTGGAGCAACAGAAAATCCCTAAAGAACCTTCCATCACATTTGATTCCAATGAAACTATCAGGGAACCTGATGGTCCTTTATATATAGTTTCAAAAGTCAAGAATACACCTTGCCGTGGAGTGCTTATTGATCCTTCTTGTATGGTTAATGTTATTACTGAAGAATTTCTTTTTACTTTGCAATTGAATCAAGTGATCTATGACGAAACAAATGTGGTTGTGAAACTATTTGATGCATTTTCTTCTCCTGCAATTGGTTCTATTACATTACCTATTGAGGTCCATAACAAACCCCTTGATGTGGACTTTGCTATTATTCCATCATCCGAACAATTTTGTGTGAAGCTAGGCTATCCTTGGCTATCTTCCATGAAAGCTATTACTTCTCCTATTCACAAGTGTTTGAAATTTCCCCATAATGGTGAAGTTGTTACTGTCAATCATAGTCTCTTTAAACCAGCTGAAAGAACTTCTAGCATTCCTATTGATTACTTTTGGCCTAAACAATTCCAATCTCTTCCTCCGCGAAGTGATCATCTTTTCAAATCTTATCAAAAGTGGAAAAAGGATATGATCCTATCTCTAAGTGAACCTAGAACACCCAAACTTGATATTCCTATCATTCTTGAGAAGGAAGTTCTTCCTTTGAAAGATAAAACCACTGTCTTTCCTCAAGAAGATTCCCAACCCATCCCTATGGATGTAACTATGCCTATATCTAATAAACTTCCTAAAAGTAGACCTATACCTCCTCATCATGATGGGCTTGGTCTCCTTCCTAAACCAAATATTCCTCCTTTATATGGAGCAGTTCCTCCTCCTTCCTCTTATGGAGAGAAGAGACCTTCCTCTTCTCCTATTATTCAACCTAAGAGACCACAACCTAAACACCCAAGTGATAAGGATGAGAACATTCCTCCTCCTCAATCTTCTCAACTTCCTACTAAGACTAGATGAAATCGTTCTGCACGTGAACACCAATGAAAGCATCATCTTAGAGCTCAGGCAGCTGCTTCTCAAACTTTGCAATCCGCAAAAACACCTTCAGCTAGTATTATTCCATTTTCTCCTCAGCCGAAAATTGAGCCAAAATCTCCTAAACATAAGATGTATGATGGTCTTGATCCTATGCGAGTTAAAGATCCTATTTTTATAAATCTTGATGATGATATAGATGAAAATGTTATTCATGATGAAAATGTTACTTCTGTTCATTTTGATAGTGAATATGAATATGTTGATGTTGATAACCATTTATCTAACGAATTTTCTAAAGCACTTATCCTAGCTCCTAGACAAGAACAACATGGCTCGGAACATGAACATAGCCCTTGTTTGGATCTTGTGATAGCTCCATCTGCTGTGTTGGATGTTCCTCCTCTAGCATGTTTCCTGCCTTCCCGAAATATTGATCAGCAAGATCTGGGGGTAGATGATGTGCTAGACTAGTTTCATTAGCATAGCAGACTCTCTCCTCCTCTCTTGATCTCTTTTGTTACTTCTTCTATGTGTTATTCTCATTCTTCTATTTGTTGTCCTTAGTGTTGTTTACCTGAGGACGATGCAAAACATTGAGATCTCTTTTGGTCTCTCTCATGTTGACTCAAAAGACACATGTGCTCCCTTCTTCTAGGTGATATTCCTTGATTGGGGAATGAAGAACAATTATGCATACACACATATGATATACCTGAATTATCATACAGCATACTGACCCCGAGGAAAGCGAAGTCACCTTGTGCTTTGTGTTTTGTGTCTATTATCCTTGGGCTTATCTCACACTTGGGGGCTAAATCCTTGTGATAACATGCTCCTTTCCCTTCTCATTCTTATATGTATCACTACCTTAAAGCAATCACCCCTGGTGAGGCGTGTGCGATCGCTTTAACGTAGGGGGGCATACATCTCGTTCATATCTTTTCAAGATACTTGAAAATTTCTTGACAAATTTAGCTTTGCCTTGAAATTTTTGATATCTTTCTTGCATGACTCATAGTGAGGGAACCTTACTACTGACAGTCATGGTTCTCCCTCGTGATCTTCCCTTTTACTTTGTCAATCGAAGTCGTAAGATCCTTAGCCCACTGGGGGCTTGGTGTATCTTGCCTCCTTGACGTGGTGAAAGTTTTTCAATATTGTTTCCTTGTACTTTACCAGAAGTATGAGCGTACGCTTATACTCCCGCTAAAGTGGGGGCTAAATCTAGCATCCTAAAATTGCGACACTTGCAATTTCGACTGCATTTGGGTCTTCACGATGGCGATGCAACACGGAACCTGAATGGAGACCCCAAAACTTGTTCATGACATCAAAAACTGCATTTTTCAGCACCCTAGCCTGATCCTCCTTGCACCCCGCTGTCCCTGGAGGTGGGACCATGGTGCCCAGTGCCCTGGTCCTTCAGGACTAGGGCACCCAGTGCCCTGGTTCCCCAGGACCATGGCTCCTAGCGCCCTAGTCCCTGGTCCTATTTTGGGCCCGGTCTCTTTTGGGCATCGGGTCTTTAAGTTTGCAATTCAGGAAATATTGTTTCCTAGTCGGCCTAAGGTTGGGAAAATTAGTCTATCAGCCCTAATTGACAAGTATATAAACTACTTTTCCTCTCCTAGAAAGGGAGAGAGAGAGGAGGACATATGTGAAGCAAGGCGCAAAAGCGATATTCAAACATTCAAGCATTCAAGCATTCCTTCAAGCAATTGAGCATTCTAAGTCTCCATTCAAGGCTAAGTGTTGCATTCAAGACAAGGATTCAACCATTGAAGAGGAGATCACTTACAACACATTACATACTACATACATTACACCTTCACATGTAAGAATACAAACATTCTTACAACAAGGTATCAGTACTTGTTTACATTACAAACATTTACATTTACAGCATTCTCATTTCTTGGTTAATTCCAAAACTGGGGTTTGACCTAAAGGCAAACCCCTCATCCCTAACCCCCCAATCGTCCTCTCTTTTCTGTGTGTAGGTTGCAGGTACGCAGTTATAATTGAAGATCTGGAATCCTTGTGCAGAGACGAACAGATCCACCTTCGTTTCGTGGATTTTTCGGAGGACCGTGTGCACGCTGGGTGCCATCGTCCCGTCAACTTTCGCTCAAATTTTTAGAACAGCACCGTCTCGACATTTTAATGCTAATTCCAGGTCCGCAGCTTCATCCCGTATCCCTATCTCTGTTTATAAGCGAATCTTTCCTACTTTACATACATTCCTAGTTCAATCATTCTTTCCACATTTCTTTACAAAAGAGGGTATCCTTGATGTCTTAACCCTTGAAACTCATTTAGAATCCAATCTTGCATTGTGTGGGATTGGATCTCTTGGGTTTCAACCCCTCTTTTGAATGTAAAGTCTCTCCTAAGTGAAAACCATCAATCCTGGTGACTCTCCCTTCTCTCTCTTTGGAGTTGGGGAGGGGAGAACGACTAGGGTTCGATTTTTCCGCTTTACAATAGCTTTCATCCAACATTCATGTTTACATGCTTCAATTACTGATACTAGTTCAAGTTGAGAAATTAGACATACCCCATTATTTTTATCCCCAATGATATAATCTTCTGAATGATTCAACCTTACATACCTAGGAGTCTTCTGATTCTTTGTTCCTCTTTCTTGTTCTTTAGTTACTGTTGAATTTTTTGATATTGCTTGAGTAACTAGTTCAACATTTTGTTCTAGTAAAAGTGTTACTAGTTCGGTTGTGATTATTTCCACTATCAGTTCTTGCTCATAAACTCTAATTTGACTTTTATTTAGCTCATCCAACTTGACATTAGCGGTCTCCACAATTCTCTACAATCTCTTGTTATAACAGCTATATGATTTGATTTCATTAGAATAACCAAGAAATATTCCTTCATCACATCTAGGATCAAATTTGCCAATGATATCATCTCCCTTGATATATAATTTACATCCAAATATTCTGAAATACTTAATTGTAGGTGTATTGCCAAACCATAATTCATAAGGTGTCTTACCGGTTTCTCCTTTGATATGTACTCTATTGAATGTATAGACTATTGTGCTCACTGCTTCTCTCTAGTAGATATGAGGTAGATTATCTTCCATGATCATAGTTCTAGCAACATCCAATATAGTTATGTTCTTCCTTTCCACAACTCCATTCTACTGAGGTGTCTGGGGAGTAGAAAATTGTCTCCTTATGCCATGCTTCTAACAAAAGTTATTAAACTCACCGGATGTGAATTATCCACCATGATCTGACCTTAAACATTTAATCTTCAATCATGTCTCACTTTCACCTTTAGCTTTAAATATTTTAAACTTTTTAAAATCCTCAAATTTCTCCCTTAGAAAAGTAATCCACATCATTCTAGAATAATCATCAATGATTAGCATAAAATATATATCACCTTGAAAGCTTTTAACTCTAGCAGGGCCACACAAATCAGTATGAGTAAGATCAAGAAAATCATTAGATTTGTCTTGTATACTCTTAAAAGAGGTTCTAACCTATTTTCCCATTTGACATTCTTTACATACCAGATTATAGGGCTTCACAATCTTAGATATATCTCTAATTGCCTTGGTTGAACTGATCTTCACCATGCAATCAAAATTCACATGACATAGACATTTATGCCATAGCCAACTCTCTTCAATTTATGCAATTAAAAATGTCTTCTCACCAGAATTCAAATGAAATCTATTACCTTTTGTCTGAGTATTGTTTGCAATCTCCAATCTAGATCTATTAATGATTTTGCATTTTCCATCCTTGAATTGTAATTGAAATCCCTTATCCACCAACTGTCCTATAGTCAAAATATTATGCCTTAAACCTTCATCATAATAAACATTATCGGTATTGTTCTTACTATCTAATGATATAGTTCCTTTTCCTTTAATCATACATGCTTTTTCATCTCTAAATCTAACAAAACCACCATCAAATTCTTGCAAAGATAGATATTTTCTTTTATCTCCAGTCATATGATGTGAACATCCACTGTCAGTTACCCATTCATCCTTATCTTCAATCTTAGCAGCAAGAGCCTTCTCTTTAGGTACATTCTCTTCCAGTGCCAGAACATCTTCCTTGATAGCTAGGAACACCCATTCCTTTCCATTGCGGAAACCACTAGCAGAGTCTTGTATCGATTCATCATCAAAATCAGTCACACCTTCCTCATCTGCAATGTAGCATGATTTATCTTTGTTTTTCCTATACTTATACTTGTTCTGATATCCAAGGTTAGGCTTAAAAGATCTTCTAGCTCTTCATATCTTAAATTCCTTTCAGGACATCTAGATGCAAAATGACCTATCTTATTACATACAAAACATTTAAAATGTGATTTTCCTTCATACTTACTTCCTACTAGTCCTTTAGGTACTCTTCTAGGAAACAGGACTTCAAGTTGCTCAAATTATTCATCTTTTCTCTTCATATCATCCAATTCCTTTGCATAAAAAGCTTTCCAATCTTGCTTACTGGTTGATGATGTAAATGCATGAAAAGAAGGCGTAGACTTCACAACTCTAGAAGGTCAAAATTCTTCAAGCACAAAAGTAGATAATTTCCCAGCCAAGGTATCTCTATTGACAAAATTATTAGCCATTGTTCTCAATTCATTAATTGCAGTAGCCTTCATCTTATAAGCTGGTGGCAAAGCATTCATAAATTTAGAAACTATTTCATTTTCACTCAGAGATCCACCACAACATTGAATTCCCATAACAAGTTCATTTACCCTTTCCATGAATGCAATAATCCTTTCATCTTCTTCCATCTTCAAGTTTTCATATTTGTGTCTCACCTCTCCATGAGAGATCGCAACATCAGGGAATGGAACTGAAAATCTAGCAGAAAAAATGTCCACCATAGTCTTATTGTTTGTAGTAGCCATCTATCTATTGTCGACAGCTCCTCCACTCGGTCCCATAATTTTTGCAATAGATAGCTCGATGGATGCTCCTACATTGCGGGAAATGTCTACATACAAATAAAATTATCCATTAGTCCCCATCGATGATATGCTTAGACACTATCATGTCCTTAAGATGCTAGCATCCTGGATGGGTCGCCACATGGTCTTTAAATGATAATGCATGTCTAGGACAATCGTGCGGCACCAAGACTGTTATATGTTCCCTAGACACTTGCGCACCACTAGAAACTAAAATGATAGAAAATGACATAAAATGGCACATGGGAGCATGATTCGATGCATACTTTCTCAAGCTCATCGCCTGGCTCTACTACGGTCTGCAACTCCTTGATACTTCTCACCCTATGCTCTCATTTGCATGGCATTTTTTCTTAGACTCTATTCAAATCTTAGCTAAAATTCCCATGGTGAATAGTGAAAATGACCCTTCTCAAGGCCCACTCTTGAGTATATAGCCTAATTTTTGCCAAAATTTCCTTAACCATTTTGCAACCCTTGTGGCTCATTTTTCCTTCTTGTTTTTTCCACCTTGCTGAGGGAAAAACAAAAGGGGCATATACTCACCTTTATCATATATTTCTCTTCTATCCATAATAATGCTCCTTAAGCATTCTTCTTGCCGAAGTAGTTTCCTCCATTTTTCGTGTTGACAAATTTTCAAATTTTGCAGTGTGAAATTCATCACGCTAAATGCTATTGTTTCTTGTGAAGATTTGGGGGCATCATCTGTGATCGTCGACTTGATATCTACAGCCTCTACAATATCTTTTTTGGGTGAAGTATTTATTTCACTTATTGCATTTATTGCACTATATGGGCTTAATGAACTTATCTTCCTAACATTACTTTTGTGTGCTTGATCCCTTGAGTCAATCAGCCCACTAAAGTGGGGAAAAATGTAGTGTCTTAAATTGCGCCTAGTACATTTATGATGCCTTTTCATGATGCTCGGTGCATTGATTATGAATTCATGATCAAAACTTTATCATTTTGACATCATGAGCCTCAAAGAAAAAGTACCTTTTTTTCCCTAAAACCCCATTTGGGCTTATCTTTGTTAGGATGTATGTGTGATGCGCTAATGTCTGCGCATTGCACTAACATCTCGATAAGTCCATGGAATATTGAATCCTATAGTGAGTCAGACACTTGTCGATGCATGTCTTTTGGATATTCTTCGGTCGTAATGGCTCTCCGCCCCTCTTTCAAAGATTAATAACTCTTCTTTTCTCATTTGGAAGGGTTCCACTCTCTTGGTTCTAGGCTCTTATTTTTTTGTTTCTTGGATCTCTCTTGTTTCTCATCGATCTCTTGATTCTCTCTTTAATTCTCTACCAACATTATCAAGCTACAATGATCTTGCAATTATCTTGCAACTATCTTACCAACAAGCACATATCTTGAGCTCCATCATGCTTGCATCTTGAAAAGGGGGGTTTGGTTGCATGACTTGTCTTCTCTTTATCATTTACCTCTATTTTATCATTCCATGAAATATATCTTTTGCATCTTTGAATGTATCTATTATCCAAGTGCATTTAACTTACCAATGTATCATTTTATCTATTTGCAATAGGGGTTTGCCTCCACTAAGTGGAGTATAGTTTCTATTTTCATTTTTACGAATTATCATTTATTCCAATCTATCTCTTTGGTTGTTTTTGATGGTGGAAACACCTAAGTGGGAGTTTGACTGAGGTAGGCCCCTGTATAGCCCCAACATTTTCCCCTGTCTTCATGTGTGTAGGTGACGAATAGGCTCCACATGATGGGGCGAATTCACTATTGATTCCCAAGATGATTCCATGTTTTCTAGTCATAAAAATGATAGCATGCCACGCTGGAGTCCATACATCGCACTGGCATCCAAAACTCAAGACCTTCTAAATCATATGGTATAATCAGTTTTGAGCTTCACATTATTCTATTAATTCAGATTCTCATATTTCATTATTTCTATACTTTAAACTATTTAATTATTTCCACTCTAACATAAGCATTAGTTTTGTTATCCCCTAGGTCACCTTAGTGCCAGTTTGAGTGAGGTAGGGGTGGATGAATTTGTCCTCTAGGTAACAAATCTTGTCCCCTACACTTGCATCGTGCGCCAAATCTAGATATACCTTTTTCATGAATTTATCACTGATTCAACATTTTCTTGGGCATCAGAGTATCAAGTCACATATAATGTATCTATTATGTAAAATGGTGTCATCCTCTCTATTCTCAATTTTCCACGTGCTAGTACCAATACCAAACTATATCATGCATGTTGCAAAAGAAATGGAAATATTAGGGAAGGTGACTTACATAATAGGCTCATGGATTTGAGAGATAGGACATGCCATTGATCACCTTAGATTTCTTCTTTAAAGTAATCACATCATCTAAGAATAATTATCGAGGCATCTATAACTAAACACTAAATTAGGAAAAAAAACTTCCTATGTCTAATACATCATTGTGATTTTTCAAAACATTCTAAGCACACCGAGAATTTCTCATGTATTTCTACTCTACTACCAAGATAAGAAACAAATATTTTTGCTTCACACAATTTCAATCAATTCACAATACATTTTCATTATCCCTCAGCCTATCATCCTCTTCTTATGCCTCTTGTGGATACCAACAATCTATTGTTGCACTATCACATAAGAAATAAGTAGAGTTATCTTGTATCTCTATAAGCTATTTAATTTATCTCTCATGGTACTTTTAGGTGCATATCTCGACATATAATGATCCCTTTAACCACTTCTATGGTAAGGAAAAGAGCCTCAAGATCATATTACTATTTTATACATCTTCTTTCATTAGCTAATGCTTTAAAACCCTCCTCATTGCCTCAAAATAATTTTAAAATTGGAAAAGGAAGCGATTTCCTTATGTGATGTATTACTATGACTTTGAGAAGTCATCCACCATTCTGCAAAGATTCATTCTTCTCAACATCACTAGCCACAATATCATTGCATAGGCTTAGTCTCTATTCATGAGGTTCAAGAATTAAACAACAACTCTTTTTAAAGTCATTTCTTCATCAAACACTTCACCCCTTACGTCTACTTTGATACCATATGAGGATAAAAAATCTAATGATGATCGATGATTGATTATTTGATGAGTAATAAATTATTTATACTATCACAAATAGTTGTCATAATTGTATAAATGTGCAATCAAATAAATGCTAAGTGACTAAAGAGAGATACAATGTAGTACATTTTAATAGCTATGCTAACAACTCTTTGGTTATCTTTTCAAAAGTAAAGTTTCTTTATAGTTTTTCTTGCACTCATTTGGAATTGTGTTTTTATAATCCAATGAAATGTACAACTGAAACTGGTTTTCTTTGCTCTAGTAATAGTTGGAGGTGTATCAATGTAATGTTTGTCATTTTTGAATTACAAGTTGGTCATGTTTTTTTTGGAAGTAAATTGTAATGCTTATTCAAGGAACACATCATAAGCTTAAGACTTCTATAACCAAGGAATGTGACCCTATTTCCAAAACCATTATATGTGAGGAATGGGAACTTGTTCCCAAAAAGCATATACTCACTTGTAAGAAATAGAGATTTTTAAGGTTTAGAGTCCTAGACCTAAGTAAAATATTTGTAAGTAACAGAGGATTATTAGTAACATATATAAGTTTAATATTGTGTATATAAAATAAATTGGCACTCACTTAGTAATGGTTTGTTTTGAAAAAGTATCTTTTTCTTTTTTCTCATGCATGTAGCCATTTTTAAATGAATTTTTTACTTATTATGAAATAACTTGCTTAAAAGAGGTTCAGATAATATGAAAGTTGTTGCAAATTATTTATAATATATGAAGACAACAAGCTTCTTTGGGGGGAAATCCTTCAAATATCTCTAATAAAATTAAACTTCACAATTTGATGTTGAAATAAGACTCACCATCTCCTATATATACCATAATTATGCCTAGGATATCACCTTGGTTTGACCTAAATATGACTATATAGGCCCAAGGCCAACCTAAATAACTAAATAGTAATATAATAATATGATCTGATTAAGAGTTATGTTAGCTATAAGACAACTATTCACAACCATATGTATACTCTATAAGTAAGGGTGTAGCATTCCCCTCTCTTCATAGAATCATTGTCCTCATTGCTAATCAAGAGAGGATTATTTTGAATGAACTCTTCATCTTTCCATGTGGAATCTTTAATTGGTGGATTCTTCCACAACAACATATTACATGAAGATTACATTGATGAAGTATAGTGTTGTCATTAATGTCAATAGTAACCGGTATTGAAGTTGTATTGCAACCAGTAATGATGCAATAATGCAACCAATAGTAAAGCAATGTAGGCAACCAGTATTGGTATTTTTATTGAAGCAATGATCAACTGGTAACCCTAACCAGTTGATAGGCAGAACCCTAACCAATGGATCTTGTAGAATTAGTTGTGATGATCTATGATCGAATGGTGATCAGAGATGAAGGTGTCGCGTCATCATGATGCATGTGGTAGGTTTCAGAGTGGTTTTGGTGTGTGCAGATAACCGTTTATCTTGGGAATGATCAAATGCATAGCATGGAGTGAAAAATGTGTGATGAGATACAAGATCCAATGTGTGGTGATCTAAGAGTGGTTGAAGTTGTCTAGAACAATGTGTAATTGATTGCTATGTATTCCAACAATTATGATTGAACCGATATGTTTGTAATTTCTATAAGATCTGTAGGTTTTGTGCTATGTTACCGACCTATTGTATTTGTATTTAAGGTCGATGAGTTGTTTGTAATTGTGTTGGCAATTTTGGTTAAGTGTGGTAGTGTGATTGTTGTCGAACTAGGAGTCTCTACAAAATGTTGTGCATGCAAATAGGAGCATAAAATGATTTGATTAAGTAGAGCAGTACTATTACTAGATCAGCAAAAACCCTATTGTTCTCTAACCATTACAATAGTTAAATCCCCTAACCAGGTAAGCTTTAACAAGCTTCTTGTTTAAATCCTCTAACTAGGTGATCCATTAGCTTGGATTTGAAATCCTCTATAGAGGTTACCTCTAACAGGGTATTGCTTTTAACAAGGTATTATAGTCAATCCCTTAATCGAGTGGTCTTTAACTGTATCTGTTCTTAACAGGACATTATTGTATAAGATTCTAACGAGGCTCGGCTCCTAATAGGGTGAACTTCAAAAGAGTTCAAAATACTTGTGGGTATTCATCCCCACCATGGTTTTCCCATTTGCGTTTCCACATGAAAAGTCATTGTATCAAGTGGTGAATGATTTTGTGGATGTTTTTCGATATGGTTGATTTGCTTAACTGGTAAATCCACTTAGATATGTTTAGAAGATCGGAAGTGATCTCAAATGAGCTATTACTAATTTTAGTAAAGTGGTTTAATGTTTTGGATAAATGGTATGTAAGTTTCAGATTTGTTGCATTGTATCATTGATGTTTTGGTTAATCGGTAAAGTTTGATAGTGCAGTTGTAGTTTTGGATACAATGTCTAAACCGGTTAGTTTAGTGATTAATTTCTGAGTTGGAATTAAGTTTGGTGAAAGTTTAGTTTATTTTATATCTATTGACTCACCCCCCCTCTTAGTAGTTGACCGGATCCTTATTGTTTCACCATATTATCTATTGGTATCATAGCTGTCTAGGTCCTCTTGTGTTTAAGCCTAATAGCTTGAGGAAAAGTTCTAGGAGAACATGATGAAGAAAGAAGGTCTGAAGTTGAATAGGGAAAACTATAGAATCTAGAGTGATAGGATGAAGATCTATATCAAGAGCTTAGGAAGTCAATATTGGGAACATGTTGTTACTAAATATAACTTACCTAGTGGGATTTTGACAGATGATCAAAAGAAGGATAAATAGGAGAATATTAAAGTATTGGAGGCCATTATTAGTTCCTTGTCTGATTCAAGGTATTTTTATGTTCATGGATTGGAGACTGCATATGAAGTATGGAAGAAACTAAAAGATATCTATAGCGGTGATGAGTGTGTTAATATTGTCAAAGAAGAGAGTCTGAGAGGTAAATTTGATGATATGCAGATGGTTGAAGGAGAAAACATTCAATAGTATGGTCACAGGATCAAGGAGATAGTCAGTGAGATCAAATGTGTTGGAGGTACAGTGGAGGATACCACAGTGGTTAGCAAGGTGTTGAGAACCCTTCTACTAGTCTACACTATCCGAGTTGCAACCATTCAAGAACTCAAGTCTAATGATAAAAAAAAGGTAACTCTTGACTCCATCATTGGTAAATTAACTGCATTTGAATTAAATGGTTTTTATGGAAGTATACAGAGATCAGAATCTACATTTAGAGCCCCATTTTCAACCCCACTGGTAAGGAAAAGCAGAGAAGTGAGCTATAGTCATGAGTCTAGATCCAGCAAAGACGTAGATGATGAAGATAGTCTAATTGAGCTTGAAGTATTGTTGGCCAAGTGATTACCCAAAGGTACTAGTAAGTACAGAGGTAAATTACCATTGAAGTGTTTTGCATGTAACCAGATTGGAGATATTGCTGGTAACCATCCTAATTGAGATAATGAGAAAAAATGTGAGAAGTATAAGAAGTATAAAGGCAAAGGTAAAAGAGATTGTCTCATTGTAGTGGATGGAGGAATTACAGATCAAGAATCTGAGGAATATACAAATGAGGACATTATCTTTGTTGCTATTAAAGAAGAGACATTAGATCAGAAGGCATTGGTCTCTCGCATGGATAGTTCAGATGATTGGATTATAGACAGTGGTTATTCACACTGTTAGATAATTGGTTAATCCCAAAGACACTGAGAGGGGGGGGGTGAATCAGTGTCAGACCGGTTAATGAAATATTTAAACTTATTTGCAATTATGTAATTGAGATTAATATGTCAGTAAGCAAACAATAATGCAGCAAAGAGAAATAAAGGAATCAACATCAATGCACACCATAACACAAATATTTTGGTGAGGAAACCCAGTAAGGGAAAAACCTTGGTGGGATTTGTGACCCATAATATTTAATCACTGGCCATATGAATAAATATTAGTTAGTACAAAAATGGACCTCCACATGCAAGAAAGCCAACTTCCTAGAGCTCACTGCTCAACAATAAAAGTGGAGTCTCACTGACTACAACATCACACTAATGTAAACATAAAATGAACTCTTACAACTTGCATCAAAATGCTGGATGAGTTCGTTGTTATGCTTTGTTTGATACCGGTTCTGCCTTTGGTAAAAAGCCTAGCCAGTATGCTATCAAATGATTCTGCTTATACAAAATAGCCTTCGCCCTACTCTGCTTCTTACTCACTCCAAAATAAACACATCAAAACATATATACAACTATTCACTATCATATCCTATCTTATCTCATATTACCACTTACTTCTTTCTAAATGACCTACAAGAACTCATAAATGTACGAGTCTTTACCAATACAACATGTCAGCCATACAATTATAATTTACATTGCAATTTATTTTGCATAAATAATATTTATTGACAAGTCGGCCTGGAATGCCAATATAATCTTTTGTCGGTGTAAACTAGATGCCGATGCGAATAAGCCTTGTTGTTTCTGTCAGTGTTGATAGGTGAAGTCTATGGCCGGTTGATCCTATGGAACCTTGTTGCCATCAATGACAACATATACCTTTTTCATCTGAGTGTATAATGCCAACAATCTCCCCCTTTAGCATTGATGGCAACACTCATGAGAAAAAAAAAACTGTGAATCCAAAACTGTGAGTGCTCCCCCTAAGAAAATTATTTGTTCATCTTCTGCATACTTTACTCCATGCCTTAATCAGTACATTTTTCTCACTATATACTCCCCCTTTGGTATCAATGACAAAGGATGTCAAAAAAAATTCAAAAATTCAAAAATTTACTTAGAACTCTGAAGTCTGATGTGTACAACTTGAAAAATATCTGCTAGAACTAAGTTCAGACCCTGCATGAACTTCGTACTATCAGTGATTCATGTTTCTATTTTCCTGATCATCCCAGTAAGATAGTGCATTTGTTGTCCTGGTGATCTATCTCCTTGAATTGTAGCTTTTAATAGTGCATTCCAGTGAGTGATTAGATTGTCCAGTCTTGGACCAAGCTTATTATTCAACTCCCTGGTTTTCATTTTCAATCTTGCCTTTTCTTTTTCAAGATTTTCAATCTTCTCCTCATGTATAGCCATCTCCTATTCTATGACAGATGTAAGTTATGAAGAACCAATTATATTATCTGCAATATCATCAATTTCCTTTTGGGTTTTTCTGATATGATCATCAATTTCTGTTCGTTGATGTGGTTTACAGGCTTCCCGATATAATTCCTTATATTCCAAAATTATAGAATTCAGTGTCAGTAGCAGTGTATCAATCTGTTGAGTACATTCCTTTATTGTTTTATTAAAGAATAGTTCCTTTTCTTTATCAACTTTTTTCTTGAATAGTCTTCTCGTTTATTTTGTCTAATGACTGAATGTTAGCAGAAATAAATTTGGAGAATGTGTCCAATTCACCTATCAATCCAACACTATGATCTACCTTGCACTCTGGTGCAATCATCTGTAAAATTTGTAGATAATCATAGATAGTCTTAAATTCTAAGGCATTACATTCCATTATTTTCTTTATAGAATCCAAAAGTACTTCTGTGACGTTGTTGGTCTGAAATCCAAAATTGAAGTACTGGGAGAGGTGCTAGGTTCTGCATTATCTTTCTTCTCTTCTCCTGATATCTTTGACCCTTCCTTTGTTTTTTGTTCAGCTACCTTAATCACTTCCTCTTCCTTATTCTCATTCTTATCCTTTGCCAGTTCAGATGTTGTCTGTTCTTGTACTTTATCTGTCGGTATCTCAACATTGATGTCCATACTTATAACCTACTAAGTGTCAGCTGCCTTTATTAGTGAGTCAGAAATCTCAATATTTATAGATTCTGGTTTCTTCTGCTCAAAACTTTCTTTATCTATAGCTTTATTTGCATCATCAACAATTATCTTATCAATATCAACATTAAAGGAGTGTTAGTGGGTTGGTCCTTACCAATTTCTGGAATAGAGGTATCATCCATTGTAATGTTGATGTCCTGAGTGTCAACCTTCATTGTGAATAGAACTTTTGACTCAGGATCAATGACATCTATTGCTTTTTCTTCCTCTGATGTCTTTTCTGCAAGCGGATTCTACACTTCTTCCTGTGCCTCTGCTGGTGCCAGTGGGGTGTTATGAGCAGGTGGTGGTAATTTATCTTTTATTTTTAAGTCAGGAATATTGCCAACTTTATTCTTCCCTTTATCTCCTTTTTGATATACCTTGGTAAAAGATTTGTCAGCTTTTGTCTTTCTTTTTCTTCTCTTTTCTCTTTCTCCACAAAGAAAATATCCCATTTGTCTGTTGTCTCATCTATGATTTCCTTTATCCTATCAGCCATGAAGCTTACTTGTCAGTGGCCACTTGCAAAAATAGTTATGTTAGCTTCTGCTATCAATTCATCTATTTCTTGTCTAGACTTAGCTGGATGAGCAACCAACAGTGCTTCAACTTTCAATTTCTTATCTAATTCCATGATGGACATTCTTTTTGCCTCAAGTCTTAGATATAATTCATTGGGGAGAAAATCAATGACTTCAATAAGAATTTTTTTATATATATATCTAAATACAAGATTATACTTTCTTCAATAGTGTTCTTATCTGAATCATTAAAAGAATGATAAAACTTACTGACATTTCTAGGATTACCATCCTGAGTTATTTTGTTAATGAGCTCTTCCGGGGAAAGTGTATCAGATTTCTTTGGTACCGGTTGCTTCTATGCAATCTTCTTCTTTGGACCGCTAGGCTCTCTCACAATCTATTCTTTCTTCCTAAGTGTCCTTGTCTTCTTAGGTGATGGAGCTGGTGCCGGTTGAGATTTTATTTTCTTCCTATCCACCCTTTTAAATTCTGTAGCTTTGTCACTATCAGTCTCGGATGAGGTAACAACAAGGGAAACATGTGTTATTGGTTGTTGGTCAGATTTTCTTTCTTTTATGCTTGCAGCAACATCACTCAACTTTTCAAGTTTCAATAATCCCTTGGTAACATCTTCAAAAAATTTTGAAGCATTTTTCAATGTTTTATCCCTTTTCTTTCTTTTCTTCTGAATAGCAACATCTTTCTCTATGGTTTCAATAGTGCCAAAGATCTTCTCAGTAGGTTCTGGTGGGGCATCTATAAGTCTCTTGGCATAAGTTTCTAGAATATTGGTGTTCACTTCATATCCAATTTCTATTACCCAAATAGTTCTAAGTGTGACAAACTCCATCCATGTTTCATCTCTCTTTATAACAAAGCAAATCAATTTGTCATACTTATCAACAATACTCTGAGGGATTCTTTCCCTTTGCTTCATTCTTGCTTGAAGGTTTTTGAAGTATCTCCATACCTGCCTGTTTCATTCTGAATCCATGCAAGAAATTGCCTCCTTAATCTATTTTCCAATAGAAATATCATAGGCAAAATGTTTATTCCCTATGTCTTGAATCTCCCTCGAGAAGTATAGCATCAAACATACAATTAAATTTCCAAATTTGAATGTTCCCTTTTTATCACCTTTGATTTTGTCCAAGTTATCTATCAATTTATCTTTTAGCCATTCACAAAGATCAATTTTTGTATTATTATTTATCATTTTATAAGCACTATGAATGCATATACTAGAAACAAAATTCAACCTATTTGTATGTGCAACCTTGTAACCAATAACCATGCTAGCATATTTAACATTGTCATCAGTTATGTCACTTACCCTGAGTGATCTATTATCAGATGTAGCACCACTTAGATCCATAACACCTTTGTTTGGAATTTTATTCTTCTTCTCAGGCCTTGTGCCGATAGAGGGTAGACCTGTAATAGCTTTAATAGCTTCCTTGGTGATTTTGATGACGGATTCAAGCCATAATAATTCACTGTGAACTCTACTTAGAACATATTAGACAATTTCATCTTCAAATTTAGGCATATAAAGGATGTCTACTAACCCTAAATCTTCCACAATCTTATGTTCATGTTTGATTACACCTTGGTTGTTTGTGATGACTTTCATAAACATGTTCTTTATCTCCTTAGACCCTAAATATTCAATATTATAGTGAATGTATGCCCTAGGTTCTTCTGCGAATGTGACTCCCTTCGAAATTTTTGAAAATGCTCTAATAGAGTCATCCATCTTAGCTATCTTAGGATGTTTGATATTCTTCACAACAGTAGGGTTTTCTATGAATTCAGGAACAAAAGATGAAGAAGCCATGATGTATAATAAATACCTTTTTCTGTTGAATGCAAGTAAAAACCTTGGATACCCTAGAAAATATTTTCTTCTACTTATGTGTTCTTCGAATACTTGAATGCTTGGTGAGTCGAAATGAGAACTTTCAATTCTTTATAGCCAAAAAGTTAACTAACAACTGCATTAAATGCTTCATCGGTTAGTGAATTTCCATTGTAACTCAACATATGTGCTAGTAAAGAAGGATTATCACTTTACCATCATCTGAGGGGTAAAATAAATGATCTTCAATTAGTTGCCTTACCCCTAAGGATTATTCCTTAGTTAGATGAAGAATTTCTTATCGGTGTAGGATTTCTTTGTTCTGTTGGTGTAGAGAAAGATTCATCATTTCTCTGATATTTATTGACCCATTGTTTAGTGAATTCTTTCTTGATTTCATTCACCTTTTCCTTGCCTTTGACATTAGATCCTTTGTTGTTTGTCAGTACATTCTTGCTTCTACAAAATCTTGTAATATGCCCAATCTTGTTGCATGCATAACAAATTACATTATTTCTTTGAATATCTTTTCTATAACCTTTCCCGGTTTGAGTTCTGCATTGATTAGATAGATGTCCAAATCTACCACAAGCATAGCATTTTACATTCATTCTGCAATCATTTGACTTATGACCATATTTATTTCATTTGGAACATTGACCGGTAGATGGGTTTGTATTCTGATTATTCCTATATCTGGATTGATTTGATCTATGGCCAAATTTGTTGCAATTAAAATATTTTCCATTGAATTTATAAGCATTAGGTTTCCTTTCCGGTTTGTTGTGACCATGATTATTTACAGTTCTAGAAATTTTGTCCATGTTCAAATCCAAGTCCAATTGTATCTTTATCAAGTCCTTGATTTTTTAGCATATCATCAAGCTTGGTTGAGCTCTTTTTGAATTTGTCTTTGTATTCATTTGCAGTGACCAACTCATTTTTTAGAGTGCTCGCTTGTCTCATAAGTTCCTCTTTGTCATGTTGCATCTAAATCAACTCTGTTTTAAGCATATCATTTTCATGACTAAGCCTTGTAGATTCATCTGATCTTTCATTAAGTCATTTGGTCAAATGTTCCTAATTCTTCTTTCTATCTTCAATATCCTTACATAGTCTCATGGTTAAATCTTGCATCTAATTCTTCATGTTACTGTTCTCTTGTCTTAGTTTCTCTGCAATATCTCTGAGAGTATTTTTCTTCATCATCTTGTTTTTTGCAGTTACACATGTAATTATTTTCTCTTATTTTGTGTCATGGCTAGGTTTTCTTGAAGTGCTTTGATGAATTCATGAGCAGATCTGAGTTCTTCTTCCAGTTTGATATTCTTTAATTTTCTGCATCAAAATATTCAAGAGTTGCTTCCAACTATTGTCTCAAACTTTCTATGGGTATCGGTTTCAAAATCTTCCTCAAGTTCTTAGGCTTCTACAAATAGAGGACCAAGCTTTGATACCAATTGTTAGATAATTCATTAATTCTAAAGACACTGAGAGGGGGGGGTGAATCAATGTCAGACCAGTTAATGAAATATTTAAAATTATTTGCAATTTTGTAACTGAGATTAATATGTCGGTAAGCAAACAATAGTGCAACAAAGAGAAATAAAGGAATCAACATCAATGCACACCATAACACAAATATTTTGGTGAGGAAACTGGGTAAGGGAAAAACCTCAGTGGGATTTGTGACCCACAATATTTACTCACTGGCCATATGAATAAATATTACTTAGTACAAAAAGGGGTCTGCACATGCAGGAAGGCCAACTGCCTAGAGCTCACTGCTCAACAATAAAAGTGGAGTCTCATTGACTACAACATCACACTGATGTAAACATAAAATGAACTCTTAAAACTTGCATCAAAATGTTGGATGAGTTCGTTGTTATGCTTTGTCTGATACTAGTTTTTCCTCTGCAAAAAACCCTAGCCGACATGTTGTCAAATGATTCTGCTTATATAGAATAGTCTTCACTCTACTTTGCTTCTTACTCACTCCAAAATAAACACATCAAAATGCATATACAACTATTTTCTATCATATCCTATCTTATCTCATATTACCGCTTACTTCTTTCTAAATGACCTACAAGAACTCATAAATATATGAGTCTTTACAATACAACATGTCGTTCACACAATTGAAATTTACATTAGAATTTATTTCGCATAAACAATATTTATTGACAAGTTAGCCTGGAATGTCGGTATAATCTTCTGTCGGTGTAAATTGAATGTCAGTGTGAATAAGACTTGTTGTATCTGTCGGTGCTGGTAGGTAAAGTCTATGGCCAGTTGATCCTATGGAATCTTGTTGCCATCAATGACAACATCTACCTTTCTCATCTAAGTGTACAATGCCAACACACACTGCATGACCAGTGACTGGACTAAGTTTCTTGCTTTGAGAAAGTTTAATGTGATAGTTCTGATACTTAATGTTAATTATAGATGCCAAGCTAATAAGATGAGAAGGGGGGTGTGAATCATACAAACTTAATCTTCCATAAAAACATCAGATTCAACCTCGGTAACATATACTTCAGTAATATAACCAAAACTACTAAACATGCAAACTCAAAAGCATATAAACAACATAACACTCATAACACCAGAAGTAACGTGGAAACCCAAATAGGGAAAAACCACTATGGGATTTCGGACCCACTAAGAAATATACTCTTCTAGAGTATGCTCAGTTAAAAGCAAATCCTATTAAAGATTACAAACACATTGCTAGATGTGACCCGGTTAAGGGATTTCCCCCAGATCTGTTAGGATCTTCACCTTGTTAGAAGTGACCTTGTTAAAGGATTTCAAACACTCAATCAGAATGTCACCTTGCTAGAGGGTTTTACAAATAAGACTGTTAAGTCCACTCGGTTAAGAGATTTTCTGTCACTTCACAAAATAATAGTAATAAAAATCTATCTACAACTTCACATCTAAAATGCTAAAGCAAATTCTTATTTGCTCAATACAATAGGAGTAATCTTCTCCATCTGCTGGGCTCTATACTATGTTATTCAAATAGGTCTTCAAGCTTATGTGCTCGGTAATCACTATGTAGCATCTCTGTGCATACACTTGCCCACATACATTGTTTATCAATAGTTCCTTATTTATAAACAATTCGCCAACCGCTTAATCTCCTTGATCACATTTCCCATGATCAATCATAGCCATCAGATCTTCAAACATTGACCAGGTTCAATGTATCCTTCGATCTGAAAATGTTTTACCCTGCCTTGGAACTTGCATACATTTCTTGGAACTTGTGCTAGGGTATTGTGGTTCAATCTAAGCTATAGATCTTCCTGCTGATTTTCCTTTGCCATAGATTCTTTAACAAACTTCATTCATAGCATACCAATCATTTAATCATAGCCAGCTCATCAGCTTCCTTCATTAAATAATGCTTTTATTCATTCAATGCATTCTGTTATTACTTGGTTGCAACTCGGTAAATACTAAACTTCACTTGGTAGACATATCGCCTTCATTAACCGATAGCGATAACCTTAGGGTTTACCGACTAGGTTCTTTGCTCAGTAACATAGTATAGTATTAACCTTACAATCAATAACATATTTATGATATCAAAATAATCTAAACATCATGATCTCATCATTGTCTAACTTGGTAATAGTTGCCCATTGAATAACTTCTTTCTCCCCTTATTCATCATATTCTTTCTGTGTCTTTTACCAACATCTTTATACTCATCAAATCATATTTCTCAAGATATGGCAACATCATACTGAATTAGAAAAAGCAGTGTAGATGATGTCTACTAGGTTGAAGGACTGAAACATAATCTTTTGAGTGTTGTTCAACTCAATGACAAAGGTTACCTACTAGAATTCAAGAATGGAGTCTGCAAGATTTATGGAAGCTAAGGAGAACTGATTGCAACCGACAAACAAACCAGAGGTAACTTGTTTCATTGAAGTTCTAAAGTCAAATATTATTTAATTGCAAAGGTAGAAGATAGTTGGCTTTGGCATCAAAGATTCTGTCATGTAAATTTTGATAACATTGTAAAAGTTAGTAAGTCCAAATCAGTAAGAGGTTTGCCACAATTGGACAAACTGGTGAATTCTTTGTGCAAAAAATGCCAGTTAGGGAAAACGAGATCCTCAACTTTCAAGAGCAAATCTTTCTTAGCAGAACATTTGCTAGATTTGGTTCATACCAACCTTTGTGGACCAATCAGGACTAGGAGTATTCAAGGTGATCGGTACTTCATGATATTTACCAATAATTTCTCAAGAATGATGTGGGTCACATTCTTGAAAGACAAGAAAGAAGATTTTAGCAATTTTAAGGCATTTAGAGCCTTAGTTGAAAATGAAAGTGGAAAGAAGATAAAGTGCTTAATAACTGATCAAGGTGGTGAATTTACTTCAGAGGAATTCACTAGATACTGTGAAGATAATGGAATTAAGAGGCAACTTTCTGCACGTAGGAGACCACAACAGAATGGTATAGCAGAAAGGAACAACTAGTCAGTTGTTGAAGCTACTAGGAATATGCCAATTAAAGGAGGTGTAGCTAAGATATTCTGGAGAGAAGTTGTCAGTACAACTATTTACCTAGTGAACCAGATACTGGTTAAAAGAGGTAAGGATAAAACACCCTATGAGTACTGGTATGGTAGATCACCTAATGTTAGTTACTTTAGAAATTTTAGTAGTAGATGTTTTATCAAAAGAGGTGATTATGTTGGTAAGTTTGATGCCAAGAGTGATGAAGGCATATTTTTGATGAATACTAAGAGGGGGGGGGGTGAATTAGTATGCCAAAAATCTTTGCACTTAAACACTTTGCTAGACTAACAGTAAACAGGTAAAACAGTTTAGTAGACAAACCTGTTAGCACATATGCAAACCAAATAGCAAGTAATGCATTCACCCACAGAAGCACAAACACCATAACACAAGAGATTTTGACGTGGAAACCCAAATGGGAAAAACCACGGTGAGATAGAACTCACAAGTAACTATCTACAGAATAGGAACCAGACCGGCTAAGGTCATACAATATTCTTTACCAGAACAAATCCTGTTAGGAGTCTCAATCTTTGTTAGCAGATAAGTCCAATTAAAGACTACCTTTCTAGAAGATTTTAGATCCATAGATGTGAACCACCTTGTTAGAGGATTTACAAAAGGCTTTTAGACCTACCCAGTTAAGGGCTTTAGACTTGTCGAAGATGTGAGTAATCAATAAGTGAGTGATCTAGCTAATAGCACATATTGCTTGATTAGATCCTTGATAGCTCATTCCTAATGCATTCCAACATTAATTCAATCTTCTACACATTCATACTCTCTCTAACTCATCAACCACCTTAAACCCTAGCAACAACATGAACAAACTAAAACCCTAGACATGATGTCCTTATAAAGGAATCTGATTTCATGTCAGTCCTATAGGACTACATTACAATTTCCTAGGTTCAATGCATCTAGACATATTCAGTAACACGACACAAAAAGCACCGTTGAAGTGTCGGCACCATCAAACAATCGATGGATGGTAACTCATCACAAATGCCGGTTGGTAACTCATCACAAAGTATTACTGGTTCATACAAAATACCAGTTTAAGAAAAATACCAGTTGCCGGTTTGACAAAATGAAGACTAGGAAATATGTGTTATGCCACTTTGATCCTTCATTTTGCTTGAGATCCTCAAACCTCTTGGGGTCAGCATACCACTTCAGATCGGTAAACACTTTCTACAAAACATCAATAGTCTAAGGACTATAATGCATCATACCGATTGAGAACAATTGCTAGTTGAGCATAACTCATACATATAAAATTGATCTCAATGAAAGTGTGTGTCCATCAATGACAGTCACAACATAATCATCAAAAATGCCAACAATCTCCCCCTTTGGCATTGATGGCAATACTTAGGAAATTTTGACATCTAAGTGTTTTACAACAAAAATATGCCATAATCAAAATTACTCCCCCTAAGAATATACACTATCCCTTTTGTAGAAAATACAATGTATACTACTTCTTAACAGAAATAACATGAAAGTATACATCAAAACATTCAAAATTTTTACTTCTCCCCCTTTGCCAACAATGACAAAAATAATATTGCAGACGAACCCCTGTTTCATTAAAATAATAAGTGTTTATGATAGTAAAGAATAAAACCTGTCAAAAACTGATTTGAAGTCCTGAAAAAATTGTTTCATAGATAAAGTCCAGGATTCAAGTAGGGAGGTTGCCACTTCTTTCTCTGTCTGCATCTGGGAGACCTGTTCTTCCATGGCGTCTAGTGTGCTCAGCTCTTGAGTCACCATTAAGGCATCTAGATTTAAATAACATTTCTAAAGTATCTGTAGGTGTGGTGTGGGACTAGAACCAGTTGGAGTTCCTACAAATCTCAAGTCCGGTTTCTTATTTCCAACTCTATTTTGGTAGACTGGATGTGAAATCAGTGAATGGTTTGCCCATAAGTTGTAAAAGAGTCATATAGCAACTTGAAGGTGCTCATATATAACTGCAAGTCAGTTTGTAGCTTTTTCTTATGTATAAGCACATCATCATAGAAGAGATGGGGTTGGCAAATCTTGCTTAGTAGTAGATTTTCCTCATCCAAAGCATTCCTTATATCCTTTTGTGCTTTTTGCAGTTCTGACTGGAGTCCATTAAGCTTCTTCACCAGGGCAATTTTAAGAGCCTTTTGATGCTCTCTCTTGGCATTTTCCTCTACTACCTTTTCTAGGCTCTGAACCTGATCATCCACTACTGTGCATACGAGCTTCAATTGTGCAAATGAAGAGTCAGTACAGGGGAGGTTTGTGCCGAGTAACAAACTGGTAAGAGTGTCCACCGCAGCTTGGATCACATCTTGCTCCTTTTTCCTTCGTATCACTTCAAGGTGTTCTTGAGCAACCTTGATGCTCTGTAGCAACTCTATTTCACTTGCAGACTAGAGGTCAATCAGACTGGTGAGGTCAGCCAGTTTGGCTTGACTACCAGTTGCCTTTGGTGTCTCCATCTGCATGCTCTTTGCCGCTTCAACTTCCTTGTCCTCCTCTATTTTCTTCTTCTCTACTTCTTTTCTCTTTTCTTCTTCCTTATCCTCCTCTTCCTTCTTCTTCCTCACTTCTTTCCTCTTCTCCTCTTCCTTTTCTTCCTCTTCCTTCCTCTTTTCTGCTTCCTTTCTCTTCTCCTCTTCATTCTTCTTCTTTTTCTCCTCTTCATCCTTCTTCTTTTTCTCCTCTTCATCCTTCTTCTTCTCCTCTTCCTCCTTCTTTTCCTCTTCTGCTTTCTTCTTCTCTGCTTGCTTCTTTGCTTCCTCCTTTTTGTCCTCTGCTTCCTTTTTCTTTTCTACTTGTTCTGCCTACTTCTCCTATTCAGTTGCTTCTAATGGTGAACCCTGAGCAACATCCTCTCCATCCAGAGCATCGACATCAATGGTGTTTATTGGTTCGGTAACCGGGTTTCCTAAATTATCAAACACTTCATCTAGTTTAGTTATTGTCAGTTCTTTCTTAGCCTTCTTGTTGGCTTCAACCACTTGATGCATCTTCAGAGCTTCTAGAGCAAGAGTGTGTGTATTCTTGATCACTTCTTGACTCTTTCCTTCCAGCAACAAGAGTCTTCTTCTTCTCATGAAGAAGAGGCCTTTATATTTATTCATAACTTCAAACGGTTCTAAATTTGATATGTCAGGAAAATGTTGAGCAAAAATTGTCTCTCTCATTTCCTATTCTTTTTCTATGGCAATGTGCCATTTATTGTCTAAGGAGTTATACAAAGAATCCGTTGTCTCAGATCTAATTTTTGAAGGCGACCTGTCATTAACACATAAATACTGAACGATTTCTTTTTCAACTGCTTCATTTTCATCATCATTAAAATCATCAAAACAATCAATCAAATCGTTCAATACTTTTCTCCTAATATTTTTTATGGTTCTTTGACAATGTGTCAAAGGTTTGTAAGAAGAAATGTCAATATTTATCGGTGCCGATGATGTCATTCATTCTTTGTCTTTTTCTTTGCTTGTCTTGTCTTCTTGGGTTTTTCCTCTGACACGATTTCTTCTGATTCCGGTGAGTTATTCCTTGTCTTTCTTTTCCTCTCAAAGACTTTAGTAGGTGCCACTTTCGGTTTCTTCTTTGCAGGTGACCGCTTGGTCACTTTGGGACTTGCTACAGTAACTGGTGCCGATGCCGAAGGTACTGCCTTTCCTTTCTTTGCTGGTGGTTCTGTAACTGGTGTAACCCTTTCAAGATAGGTTTCAGTTCTCTTTGCCTTGGGATCTAGGGGTGAGGCAATTAGGGTAGAATCATACCCATCCAGCATATCATACATCACCTCATAGCCCATAGGCTCCACTTCTTCCTATCTAGGCTCAATGGCCTCCATTATGCATTCATCCACATTGATGATAAAATAGATATCATCTTCATATTTCTTGACAATGTCACTAGATATCCTCATCCTCATACTCATCTTGCTTCTGAACTCATCAAAGTACTTGTTCAGAACTTTAGGGTAGTTAGTTACAACTACTTGCAATATTTCTTTGATCTGCTTGGTAACTGGTTGGTCCGCAGACTATTGAATGTCTCCCACTCCTGGGAAGTACCCTTGGAAATAAAAGAATAGTCCGACCAGTAGCTAACCAAACTTGAACTTCAATGCATTATCCTATTTGATTGATTTCAGATTCAACAGGAGTTGCCTTTGCATACTGGTGCACAGGTCAAATGATGCATCTTCCTTTATCATCCGGTCAGTGGCATTTACCGCTGCAGCAGATACAGAGTTAATTCTGCTAGCATGGAATATCCGGTATCCAATCACCATGCACGCATATTTCACAAGGTCATCCTTGATGGAATTAACAGTCATTCCTCGTGAGTTACTCATTGAACCGGTGAGCTTGGTCATTTTAGTTTTGATGATCTTCCTCAGGGCTGGCACTTCATCGACATTGCAAAAACATGTGATAGCATGAACAACTTGAGGTGTGATTCATGCATTCTTTCCATGTACATCTTGTCACCATGAACTCTACTCAGGATGATTCTAATATGGTCATCTGTGAAGTCCTCTAGGAAGTAAACAACATTATGAAGCTTCTTCTTCTCCATGATACTATATTCCAGTTTGATCTTTTTATCTTTCCCATAGAATAGACCTAGCTGCGACTGGATTGCTAGAGACCCTAGGTCTTCAATTTTACAGTCTATATAATCAGATATTCCTTCTTCCACTATTACTCCGATAGGAACTTGTGATAGGGCATTGTATTTGGACTTGCACTGAATGAAGCTTATTGAATCAACAAATGCACTAGACCTAGTATGAGATGCAGAAGCCATGATAAAAATAGAAAACTTGAGAAATACCTTTCGAAAATCGAGAATTTAGGGCTTTCATATTCTACTTCACCTCACACTTTGTCAGTTGCAGAATCACCGCTTTGCGTTCTTCTCTTGCCCGTTTGTAATTTGCTTCTGAATCTCCTTCAAGGTTTCTGAACTTCTTTGAATCGCAACACAAATCACTTTTTCATCCCTCCTCACTTAAAAAACCTTCGTCACTCAAAAAAATGATAGTGAGAAATGATTTGAAAATTCCTTTTAAACATATTCCTCACCTACCATAGTAAATGCTCCACCATTAGGGCGTAAACCCTAATTTGCCTGTTACTATTTTTGGTCTTCTGCCAAATGATAGGTATCACATACCGGTTAAGGTCTTTTACCAGTGTAAACCAGGGGTTTGAAACATTTCACTACTTGCTCCCCCTAAGCTTTTCTGATGCTTAGTTTTCCAGTTTCGATATTTCCACACTAGGTGCAGAAACTGGTTCTTCTTGTAACACTGTTGGTTTCTTCTTCCAAGTTTTGTTCATATCCCTTTGAACAGTGTCAATATCAATCATTCCTTCCGGATTGACCGGTATGTCATCCGATATGTTCTTTCTTGTTCTGCAGAATCTAGCAATGTGACCCAGTTTGTTGCAATGATAGGAGACCATTCTAGGTGCTCTCCAAGGTCCATTATTCATGTTACCATTCTTCCTCCTGAATTTTATAGCAATGTGACCATGACCATGACAGACCATATAGTTTTCTCTCCATCCGGTTGCTACTTGATAGCTACCGCTTCTTGACTGATGATTGAGGGTATTAAACCGGTTGTGATTCCAGTTCACAAAAGGTTCGATACCAACTCCTTGTGTCCTCTAAGGATATCTTCTAGTGTTGTTCATAACAAACCTGCACTCAGATGCTCTATGTCCAAACTTGTTGCATGCATAACAGTTACCATTGAATCTATAGGATCTAGGCTTATCATTTAGGAAATAAGGAAAATTATTGTAAGCCTTACTCCTACACACATTGGCAGTATGTCCTTCTTTGAGACAATTAAAGCAAACATGTTTAAACTTTTTCTTACCTTTATCCTTTGATGCTGGTTGTTTCTTTGATGCTCCAGCATTTGTACTAGAGGTCTCACCTTCCTCATGACTGGAATAACCAAGTCCACCAGTATTCTTGATAGGTTTGGAAGATTCAAGCTTTTTCTCTAGCTTAACAAAACTCTTGTTGAACTTAGCAAGTATTTCCTTTGACTCAAAGAGTTCTTTGGAAATAGCAACATTTGTTTCCATCAAATTTGCATTCTCAGAGATGGCAATGTTCAGTTCTCCTTGCATATCTTCCTTTTCCACTTTGCTCACATGGAGTTGAGCAGTTAGGGCACTGATCTCTTGCTTTATCTTGGAGATTTCATGATCTTTGTCTTTTATCAGATCTTCATCTTTCCTCCAGTTCCCAAGCTCTTGGCACATTTGGATAGTCAGTCCTTCCAACTCCTTTCTCAGATTGGAATTGGATTCATTCATCTTTTCTACTTCTTGGATTAGGGCTTCCATATCCGCTTCATCAAAAGAACTATTTTCAGATAGCTCCATCAGCTTTTCAGCATGTTCTCTCCTCTTTTCTTGAGAGGCCTTATATTTGACCATAAGATCATCATAGGCTTGCTCAGACCGAGTGAGCCGATTTGTAAGTTCCCTCAATGTGTATTACCCCATATCTCTTTCCAAGTGGTTAAACTTATAGAAAGGTTGGCTCTGATACCAATTGATGAATACTAAGAGGGGGGGGTGAATTAGTATGCCAAAAAAATTTGCACATAAACACTTTGCTATACTAACAGTAAACCGGTAAAACAGTTTAGTAGACAAAATGGTTAGCACACATGCAAACCAAATAGCAAGTAATGCATTCACCCACAAAAGCACAAACACCATAACACAAGAGATTTTGACGTGGAAACCCAAATGGGAAAAACCACGGTGAGATGGAACTCACAAGTAACTATCTGTATAATAGGAACCAAACCGGTTAAGGTCATACAATGTTCTTTACCAGAATAGATCCTGTTAGGAATCTCAATCTCTGTTAGGAGATAAGTCCGATTAAAGACTACCTTGCTAGAGGATTTTAGATCCACAAATGTGAACCACCTTGTTAGAGGATTTACAAAAGTCTTTTAGGCCTACCCGGTTAAGGGCTTCAGACTTGTCAAAGATGTGAGTAATCAACAAGTGAGTGATCTATCTACTAGCACAGATTGCTTGATTAGATCCTTGATAGCTCGTTCCTAATGCATTCTAGCATTACTTTAGTCTTCTACACATTCATACTCTCTCTAACTCATCAACCACCTTAAACCCTAGCAACAACATCAACAAACTAAAACCCTAGACATGATGTCCTTATAAAGGAATCTGATTTCATGCCGGTCCAATAGGACTACATTACAATTTCCTAGGTTCAATGCATCTAGACATATTCAGTAACACGACACAAAAAGCACCGTTGAAGTGTCGACATCGTCAAACAATCGGTGGATGGTAACTCATCATAGAGTATTACCAGTTCATACAAAATACCGGTTTAAGAAAAATACCGATTGCCGGTTTGACAAAATGAAGACTTAGAAATATGTGTTCTATCGCTTTGATCCTTCATTCCGCTTGAGATCCTTGAATTGCTTGGGTCAGCATACCACTTCAGATCGGTAAACACTTTTTGCAAAACATCAATAGTCTAAGGACTATAATGCATCATACCAGTTGGGAACAATTACCAGTTGAGCATAACTCATACATTTAAAAGTGATCTCAATGCAAGTGTGTGTCTATCAATGACAATCACAACATAATCATCAAAAATACCAACAATTTCTTGGTTACTCCACCAAGAGAAAATCTTAGAAGTGTTACAACAACTGGACTAAGAAGATCATTGAAAGTGTAAATGTTCAAGTTGATGAGTTTCCTAAGAAATCAGGAGAAACTAGTAAAGAGAAGGAAGAAGAAGAAGAACCTTAAACACTATTTTTGGAACTAGAACCGATGAAGCTAGAAGTTGAAGAATAGAACACACAAGCCCCAGTTCAATCAGAATAGGGAGGTCCAATAGAAGATGAAGAAAGTGAAGAAGAAGAAGAAGAACCTAGAAATCAAGATCATATTATTCCAAGGTATGTTAGTCCTAATCATAGCCCTGATTAGATTATTGGAGACATGAATGCAAGTGTTCTAACTAGAATAAGGCTTAGAGAGAACTCTTGTATGATTTCCACCATTGAGCCTAGAACTGCAAAAGAAGCATTTATAGATGAAATTTGGATCAAGGCAATGGAAGAAGAACTTGAATAGATAGAGAAGAATAATACTTGGTCATTAGTACCTGGACCGGAGAACAAGAATGTAATAGGTACAAAATGGGTATTCAAAAATAAATTGAATGAAGATGGAGTAGTGGTCATAAATAAAGCCAGACTGGTATGAAAGGGATATGCACCACAAGAAGGTGAAGAATATGGTTAGACATTTCCATGAGTTGCAAGATTGGAAGGAGTAAGGACTCTACTTGCATTTGTACCATACAGAGGATTTAAAGTACATCAAATGGATGTTAAGTCAAAATTTCTAAATAGAATATTGGAAGAGGAAGTCTACGTAGAACAGCCAGATGGTTATGCTTTAACTATAGAAAAGGACATCATGTGCAGATTACATAAGGCATTATATGGATTAAAGAAAGCACCAAGAGCATCATATGAAAGATTGCACTCTCACTTGGTAAATATAGGTTTTCAAAGAACCAGTGAAGACAATAACATATCTCTCAAGTCAGAAGGAGATAAGTTACTGGTAAGTGAGGTATTTGTGGATGATATCATTTTTGGAGGAAATGTTGATGTGTCATGACTTTGCTAATAAGATGAAGAATGAGTTTGAGATGACACTGGTAGGTGAGATAAAAAATTTCATAGGTCTACAAATCCAATAGATGAAAGAAGGTATTTTCATCACACAGTCCAAATATTTGAAAGAAGTTTTGAAGACTTTTGGAATGGGAGAGTGTAAACCAAATGGAACACCAATGGTTATAGGTTGTAAATTGTCTAAGGAGGACAATTTTGCATCAGTTGATGAAAAGGAGTATAGGTCAATGATAGGTAAACAACATTATGTTGTCAACAATAGACTAGACATTACTCATGCAGTAGGATTGGTTGCCAGATTTCAGAAAAGCCCGAAGGAGACACACATGGTTGCAGCCAAAAGAATTTTCAGATATCTAAAAGGAACAATTGACTATGGATTATGGTCTCCATATGTAGGTAGCTTTGACTCAAAATTCTAAATAGATGCAGAGTGGGTAGGCAATGTTGATGACAGGAAGAGTACAATCGGAGGAGCAATTTTTCTTGGAGGAAGACTAGTGTCTTGGAGCAGAAAGAAATATAGTTGTATTTCTCAATCAACTACAGAAGCTAAATATGTTGTAGCATATATGAATTGTACACAAGCAATCTAGATGAAACACATTTTCGAAGGTTTCAAGTTGAAGATATCAGAACCAGTAAGGTTTTTATGTGATAACACCAGTGCGATAAACATTTCTAAGAACCCGGTGTTGCATGCTAGGACAAAGCATATTGAGTTGAAGTATCATTTCTTGAGAGAGAAAGTGCAAAGTAAAGATGTGTCACTGGAGCATGTATCTACTAAAGAGCAACTAGCAGATATTTTTACTAAACCTCTACCTAAGGCTACTTTTGAGTATCTTAGAGGTAAGTTAGGGGTTGTACCCCTGCATGAAGTCAATTAAGTAGATATGGAAGCCATCAGTCCTAGACCTTATTGAAAATCTTGGAGTGGAATTGGTGTAGAGTGGAGCTAATCCACAGGGGAGAAGCTTGTTGCATATCAGTGAAGCGTGAAAATGTATGGTTAACCTTCACTTTGGAATTGTTGTCAAAGGGGGAGAAGAACTATATATGATTGATAGCCAGTTACCAACTAAAGACATGAAGATATAGTTGAGGGAGAGTATGTGGAAAAATGTACACCAGAATTCCTATACTTGTGTATGTATTCTACTCTCAACATCACAATCAATGGGTATTGATATTTGTATTGCCATCAATGCCAAAGGGGGAGATTGTTGGCATTGCATGAAGATTGCATTGATGAAGTATAGTGTTGTCATTGATGTCAATAGTAACCGGTAATGATGCAGTAATGCAACTGGTAGTAAAGCAGTGTAGGCAACTAGTATTGGTATTTTTATCGAAGCAATGATCAACCGGTAACCCTAACCAGTTGATAGGCAGAACCCTAACCAATGGAGCTTGGAGAGTCAATTTTGATGATCTATGATCAAATAGTGATCAAAGATGAAGATGCCTCATCTACATGATGCACCTAATAAGTTTCAAAGTGATTTTGGCTTGTGAAGATAACCATTTATCTTGGAAATGATCAAATGCATAACATGGAGTAAAAAATGCGTGATGAGCTATAGGATCCAATGTGCAGTGATCTATGAGCTGTTGAAGTTGTCTACAACAATGTGTAGTTGATTGTTATGTATTCCAATGGTTGTGATTTAATAGATACGTTTGTAATCTCTATGAGATCTGTAGGTTTTGTGTTGTGTTACCGACCTATTGTATTTGTATTTAAGGTTGATTAATTGTTTGTAACTATGTTGGAAATTTTGGTTAAGTGTGGTAGTGTGATTGTTGTCAAACCAGAAGGACTATCTGCAGAATGTTGTGAAAGCAATTAGGAGCATAAAAGGATATGATTAAGCAGAGAAGTGCTATTACCAGATCAGCAAAGACCCTGTTATTCTCTAACCATTACAACAGTTAAATCCTCTAATTGGGTAAGATTTAATAGGCTTCTTGTTTAAATCCTCTAACTAGGTGATCCATTAGCTTGGATTTGAAATCCTCTACCAAGCTTACCTCTAACAGGGTATTATAGTCAATCCCTTAACTGGGTGGTCTTTAACCGGATCTGTTCTTAACAAGATATTATTGTATAAGCTTCTAACAAGGCTTGGCTCCTAACAGGGAAATTGCTAGAAGAATTCAAAATACTTGTGGGTATTCATCCCCACCGTGGTTTTTCCCATTTGGGTTTCCATGTGAAAAATTATTGTGTTAAGTGGTGAATGGTTTTGTGGATGTGTTTTGATATGGTTGACTTGATTAACTAGTAAATCCACTTAGATATGTTTAGATGACTAGAAATGATCTAAAATGAGCTATTATTGATGTTAGTAAAGTGGTTTAATGTTTTGGTAAATAGTATGTAAGTTTTAGATCTATTGCATTATATCATTGATGTTTTGGTCAACTGGTAAAGTTTGATAGTACAGTTGTTGTTTTGGATATATTGTCTAAACTAGTTAGTTTAGTGATTAATTTCTGAGCTGGAATTAAGTTTGGTGAAAGTTTATTTTATTTTCTATCTACTAATTCACCCCCCCCCCTCTAAGTAGTTGATCAGATCCTTATTGTTTCATCATATTATCAAAATATTCATTGAGTGTTCTATCCCTCATCTTTTTGTATGTGTGGAGAATGAGATTCAATTCCAATATAATTCTTCCTTATTCACCAAGATTTACTAATATTATTGGTGTAGGTATGTTATTGGCACTTAATTTCTTCAAGCATGAAGCATACAAAAATGGATGTATCTTGTCTATTGGTAGCAACTCAAGCTTGTAGGGAAAACTACCTATCTTTTGTATGATTTATTATGGGCCAAAATATTTTGGTATAAAATTATTATTTGTCTAATGCTTCAATGATATTTTATTATAAATTTACAATCTCAAGACAACCTACTCCCCAATTTTAAAATTTATTTCACTACAATGTTGGTCTACTTGCTACTTCATTTGATTTTATGTCATATCAAAATTCTCCTTGAGTCCCCAAAGCACTTATTGTTGAAGAAGCATGTGGTCCTCCAAAACCCAAACTCTTGGTGACACCCTCAATGATCATGTGATGGAAGGAGGTTGATATCCATATAGTATTATGAAAGGAGACATTTTTTAATGTGCTATGGAAGAAATTATTATACCACCATTTTTATAGTGGTAGCCAATCTACCCTTTGATTTTTCTTATTTGAAGTTAAACAATGTAGATACCCTTCCAAACACTAATTAACAACCTCACTTTTCTTATTATATTGAGGATGCTATGAAGAACTACGAGCTAATTAATCTCCTAAAAATGAGAATAGATCTATTCAAAAGTTACTAGTAAAGATAGAATCATAGTCACTAACAATAACCTTAGGTGTACCATGTAGCTTTTGTATTTTCTCCAAAAATTCTTTTGCAACTATACTCATTAAAAAAGGATGTGATTGTTGAACACAATATGCCACTGAGAGGGGGGGCGAATCAGTGGTTTCCAAACTTTAACCTTTTTAATCCTAACAGGTGTATACCGGTTAGTAAATCTAACATAAGGTAACCATACCGATGAGATAGGGGAGGATAACACAAATGCAAACACACACAAAAGGGCATATCACACAACATTGAATATACGAGGAAAACCCAACATGGGAAAAACCTCGGTGAGAAATGTTGCTGGAGTCTACTACTCTAATCCAGACTCACAATAGAAACAATAGTTACAACATTTAGGACACCAACCCAAGGAGCACCACCCCTGCTTTAGGGCACCAACCCAAGGAGAACCAAACCTTGCACCAAGCTCCAACTTGGTGAATATAATGACATATATCAATACAATAGTTAATACCTGGTTACAAATGAATTATATAACCTCTCACACTCAACTTACTCTGTCGATTCAACTTCTTCTCAACCAATATTCCTCTTCTTTGTTCTTTGCTAGTCCTCAGCTCACTTAGATCCTCCTCTCCTTCACTCTCTGCTGCAACATTACCGGTTCAACCTCTACCTCTTCTTTGTCAGTACTTTGTTTTGTCAAATGTACTACTGCTTGCCACCACCGATACTCTGATCTCTGATCTCTGTCAATTTTCTCTGTACTGGTCAAGCCTTTCTCAAATCTTGCCTTGTCAGATCTTCACTGACTCTCCCACTGCACTGCAACACCTTCTCTTCCTATCTGCAGGTTCTAGCACCACTAGTTTACACCACTAAAACTCACTTTGTAGTTTACCAGTCACTCTAACCTTGCCAGTTAAGTCTCTGCTAAACCCTTTCACCGGTTGCACGTCCAACACTCACTCTCTATGATCTTTGATGGATTCTTTGACTGGTTGGCTCTCTACTGCACTTTCACACTTCACTCTTCAATATTCAGTACCTTGATCATCTAGCAGCATCAACTCTTCTTCTATCTTCAGTTGGCCTATTTATAACTGACTTTTACTGCCATGACCGACAAAGAAATCTCTAGCACACTAGGGTTGCTTCATTAAAAATGAGGCAAATCAAATCAAATCAGATCTATTCTCAAAGATAGTAAACCATCAAACAATCACCCATCACCACCAAACACGCTGCTTCCAAAATATGTTTTTTATATTTAGCAAACACGGCAACTTTGTTAGTCTACACTTGTCAATCACCATGAAGCGATCATAAATTTTTCTTCACCTACCTAGATCATTATCATGAAGCCACAAAATATGATCTCTAAGCTCTTATCTATCTCAAGCCACACCCTTTTGCTCTCGACCCATTATTTATGTCATCGACATTAATGTCAACCAATCACCACCTACCTCACCGATAATGCACGATCCATTTGTATGACACCTAGACTCCGTGTGGTGTCTCTATCAACATGCACCTCAGCTAGACTCTATCACTGACCAACACACAACTGGGTTCACCTACTGATTCTCTAACCCAGTCAGTTCTACCCTAACTAGTTAACCTTCATGTTTGGACTTTGCAGCTCTACTGGTGGAACACCTTTGTCGATCACCAAATTTGCCAAAACACAATAGCACATCTTCATCGGACAAGAGTTGTTTGCTTGTCACTTGGTCAGCTTTACTGATGGACATCTAAATCCATCTGCATTCAGGTAACATTCTTGTCTGGAGCTACTCAACCTTCCCTTCATCTTCATTAGCTCAGACATCATCCCAACCAGTTTGTCAAAGTGACAAACCCATCAGTTATTTACTCTTCCTTCTCTATCCTAGTGGCTCAACTTGCCAACTCTAGCTGAACCGATGCACATCTCTGATTTCATGCACCTGAGGCATCCTTGTGTTTCACCAGTTGATTCAGTGTGATCCTTCAATCATTTGCCTTTGATATCTCTAACTTATCCCAAAGCATTATCACTTACTGATGGGAGAGGATCCTTGTCATCTACTTCCAACATTGCACCAATATACCTTAGCTGAAATTGAGTACATACATATTCAATTAGGCATTTTTAATCATATCATCAACCAGTGATATCATCATCATCCGGTGGGAGACTTGTTGATTGACATGTTGGCATTTGAGTGAGCCGGTAAATGATTGATTGGTGAATATGATGAAGAGATAGAGATTCATGTTTTATGACTAAGTCTTGTATTGTCATTGATGGCAACAACATTTTTGGTATTCATCTAGGTCTTGGAAGCCAATTGGTACATAATATAGTTTACAAGTGAACCAGAAAATAGGTTCTTAACCAGTAAACAAAGACAGAGCTGCATACCTATAACCGGTACAGGAGATTGATAAAGATTTGGATGATGCGGTTTTAAATTAATGATGGAGATAGGTATTTGGAGCTATGTTCATGATTGCATTGGCTGATACAACCAGACAAGTGAGATTTAATGTGCAGAGCAGGCATTCTGATGAACACTTAACTGGTAGTGTTAATGACACTTAAATCTATAAAATGACACAAGTTTTATTTTACTTTTAGTTTGTTATGTCAGTGGCCAATATAAGTTTGGTGTACAGTGTTAGTTTGTCTAGATTAATTGAACCTAGGAAATTGTTCCAAGGTTGTTAGCTGACTAAGTTGATGTCTATAAAAAATGTGATGAGTTATGAGATAGAAAATGCGTATGTCGATGACATCAAAGGTGAAAAAGGTGAAGTTGATTATGTGGTGATTAGTGAAGCTCTGTATTGATGTGTTGTTGAAGTTTAGAGGATCCAAAGTGGATCTTATCAGACATAGAGGTGTTATATGAAGATCATTTGAACTATTGTTATCCTAACAGTTATAGTAGCAAAATCCCTTAACCAGGTAGCTCTATATCAGAGTCTTAAATCCTCTTCTGAGGTTGACCCTAATAGGTCAAAGCTCCTAATAGGGCTCATCATTTAAATCCCTTAATTGTGCGACTCCTAATAGGGTCTTCTCCTAACAGGGCATATTTGTAAGACCTTGACCAATCAAGATTTCTATTATGCAAATAGTGAATCTTGTGGCTATTAACTCCCACCGTGGTTTTTCCCTTTTGGGTTTCCACATATGAATATCTTGTGTTATGTGGAATTTTTTTATTGGGCATTAGCTTATGTGGTGATATTCCTCTTATGCTTATTAAGTTTTAAGTTATTTAAGTCAGTTATCAAATTCATATTGTTTTTGCTTGCACTAATTCACCCCCCCTCTCAGTGCCTTATAAGTTTATCAATTGGTATTAGAGCCAACCTTCTTTGAGGCTTAACCGCTTGAGAAGGATTACTAAGGTATACATGGGGGATATGAGTTATAGAGATATGTCTCATAAACTTGCAGAAACTGAGGAAGCCCTAGAAACATTGAGAGGCAAGTATAAAGATTCACTTGCTAAGAGAAGAGTGATACTATTGGAGGTTTCTGAGAGTAGTTCTTCTGATGAAACACACATAGGTGCATTGGTTAATGAGGTGGAGAAACTAAATGATGAGAAGACTAACTTGAGGAGAGAGATAGAAGCCCTAACTATTTAGATGAGTCAATAAATTGAAGCAAGGAGGGTAGCAGAAGGCAAGATCAAAGAGAAATAACATGAGATTTTTAAGATAAATCAGGAAAATGGCACTCTATATGCACACTGGCATGAGGAAATAGAAGAAAAAGAAGAGATAAAGGAAGAACTGGATATGGAAATTTCTCTTAGAGAGATTCTTATGAAAAGGAATGAAGACCTTACACAAGAACTTGTTGATGCTAATGAGAAGATTGCAAAGTTTAACAAAAGTTCTACCATGCTTAATGAACAAATCCAATCTCAAAGGATGAATGATGGTACAACTGGATTGAGTTACAATACATTTGAGAAAGGTGAGTCTTCTGGTACAAAGGACAACATGCATGAAGGCAAATCTGTGCCTAATATTTAGAAACCCACTGATAAGAAATCCTACAACCATGTTTATTTCAATTGTCATAAGCCAAGACATACTGCTAATGTTTGTAGAAGCAGATTTGATATTGCTAATGGTTATAGACCTAATACTTATCAAGGATATAAGCCTAGAACCTTTAATGGTTATTGTTTCACTTGCAACATGCATGGACATAGAGTTGTTGAGTGTAGGTATGGAGAAAATAATCCAACACCTTGTTAGCCCCAATATGGAAAGCTAATGTACTGAGAGGGGAGGGGTGAATCAGTACTTCAAATCCTTTTATCAACAATATCTTTACTATTATGCATAAACCAAAAACTGTTGTAACATAACATAAAGCTAAAACAAATAAATAACAATTATACATGATTCACTCCATAACACATATATTTTGGTTATGCAGAAACTCTTGGTTAGAGAGAAAAACTGTAGTAGGGATGGCACCCACAACTTCACTACTGCAATAATAAAGGTTGCTCGGTTAGAGCTACATGTTCAGCTATTTCTGATAGCTTACCCTATTAGGAGTATCAAGATCGTTAGATCTACCTTGCTAAAGGATTTTACAACACTTATTCTAAATGTTGCACTTGGTTAAAGGCTTTACTATTTATAGACTTTGTTAGAGTCTTTTACCTTGTTAAAGGTTTCTCTTACAACTTCAAAATATTACAATAAAATCTTTACAAATATCTACAACTTTACATCTGGAATGTTATAGCAGATTCTATGTGCTTAAAATGAGATTACCTTGCTTATAGCATACCTTGGTAACCCATAGAATAACTCGGTAAACCCTTTTGTTTACTTTGTTCTTTGAGTGTTCTTTGAAATCCTTCTCAGTGACCTCTGTGTCTCTGTAACAGTCATAACACTTAGTGCTTTCTTATGTATCACAGATGTCTTGCTTCATTCACCTCTATATGTCTCTATCTGATCTCAATCCATGTTGTATAAATAGATCTCTTATGTCGGTGATTAGGTTCATTGCTTCAATCTTACAAACATGAATTATCGAATGAATAACTATACAAAATAATTCATTGGTTAGATGACCTCAAAATCATACACAATCTTTAAGTGCAATTTCCAATGTGATAACGGTTCTATGTTCCTTGATCTTGTAACACGTTTTCTAATGTGTGTCTAGATTCAATGAATTTGGTAACACATTTCACTCGGTGTATATCAACTCGGTGTATCATTATTTCTACTCGGTAGACATGGAATGTTACTCGGTAGACATGGAATGTTACTCGGTAGACAACTCGGTGAATACTAGGCTCTGTGACTACTTACTTCTATAACCGACTGTTCTATGCATACTGACTGAATGTTTTGGTAGTAGTAACCGACTAGAGTATAGAGAATGACTTTGGATATAAAACTAATGGCAACTATAATAAGTAGTAACAATCTCCCCTTTTGACATTAGTTGAGATGTTTGACAAAACTACTTTCAAAGTCATAACTCAAAAATCTATATACTTACAAATTTTGACAAAACTAACAGCATATACTTTTGTCAATGAAATAGTATATTCAGATATACTCCCCTTATCAATATATTGTACAAAATTCTGATTTTGCATGCTCGGTGATCAATATTCTATAATTGGTTATGTTTGGTGATCACTGCTTGGTGTACTCCCCTGTATACTTAGATACGATACTTTGATATGATACTCACTCCCCCTTTTTGACAAACATCAAAACTTAGTTACCATTTGGTCGTGGAAACTAGTGAAAGATGGATTTGTACTTTGTTCAAGCATCAGTGAGAGCGGTAGAGAGGGCATCCTTAACACTGTCCATAAGTGAATTTTGAGCAGGAATGTCAGCTAATAGTGAAATTAGTCCATCTAAGATGCTTCCCTCTTGTTGAGTGGATAGGGAGGTAGCTTTATTGATCTATTCTTGGACGGAGGAAAGATGAGGAATGAATAATGTTTGAAGTGTCATTATGTCCATCCTTATCTTGTGTTCTTCATTCCCGAGTTCTAATTGTTGAGCCATGAGATTTTGTAACTTTGTATAAAAATGCTTAATGGAATTTGGCTCAGTGGTCAATTTATTTAAGAGATCGGTGATCTCTTTCTCAATCACTTCAGTTTTATTTTTGATATCTTTAATGAATAAAGAAAATGTATAGAGTTTCTGAAATAAATAAAGAATGTGCTTGAGTTGAGGGGTCAACTCAGCAATAAATTTGACAAGTTTAACTTTGCCAATAGCAATAGCTTTCTGTACCTCTTCAATCATTTTAGTAGTGAGCTCCTTGTCCTTTATCTTGCTCAAATATTTAGATGCATATACTCCAGATGTCTCTATCTTGGTTAGGGTTTCATCTAGTTGAATGTGGATGGTGGCATCTTTTGTCACAGTTGCTTCAGGTAGCATATCGGTTAAGAGTGCTTTCACCTTCTGAAGTACTTTATTTTTCTTTTGAATAGCCATTTGCTTCTCCTGTTCAGCTTTGGCTTTGCATAGTTCACCGAATTCAATGAGTGCTTGCCCTTTTAATTTGGATATATCAACATTGGGCAACACTATTGGTTTTGACAAATCTAATTTAAAACTATGCTTTTTCATTTTCTTTTCTTTACCTTTCATCAGTTGAACTAAAACAACGGCTTGGGAGGCTTGTTGACCCTTGGTAGGTTGCTTGGTAGAGGCAACACTTTGGTTGGTTTCTTTAGCCTTTGTAGTGTCCTTTGGTGTCTCTGAGCTTGGTGTCTCAGTTGTAACATTTTTAGTGCTAGAGGGAGCTTGAGAGGTCTATTCTTGAGAAGTACCTTCTCCTATTGTTGACTTGTGACCTTCAGTGCCTTGTTCTGTATCCTAAGGGACCTTGGTTGAAATAAGTTGATTGACTAGAGGATAGGGCTGAACTTGTTCCAAAACTGATTCACTTGATAGAAATTGGGCATAAGCATTCCCTTCTATCATTTCTTGTTCAGGTGCCTCGGTGTCCATGATATCCTCATCAACTTGTATGGTGTCAGTGAGTTCTTGCTTGGTGATATCAAGATCTTGCTCGGTGACATCAACTATTTCAACTTCAGCTTGCTCACTAGCATTCTTGATTCAAAATATTTCCTGCCATTTTTTTTTGGTCTCATTCTCTACATCCAAGTAAAGGCCATTCATCAATTTCAAGGCTCTTTTCTTGACTAGGAATTTTGTGTGGCAGTTTTTCAGATGTTTGGTGATCTCATCTACCAACATGTCTGGGAAAAGATGTACCAGACTTCTTTCTCTCATCTATTTCTCTAGGTCCATTGCATACTTCCACCTATTGTCAATATGCAAATATAATTCATTTGGAAGAGATTTACATACTTCCAATGGGACCAATCAGAATTTCAATAGTGTGTAGATGAGAGCTTCTTCTATTTGTATCTTTTCATCATCAGATCTGGATTCATATTTTACATATCTGAATGATTGAAATCCAACATATTGCTTCATATTAGCACAAAAAATTTCAACACTATGTACATTTACCTTTGTACTCTTGACAAACTAAAATTTGTTTTTGCCTTCGGATTCAGTATCACTAGACTCTTTGGTCAAAATGAGTCTCCGAGTAGATTTCTTGTAAGTTTTTGTTACCTTGGGTGTGGCAAAATTCTTTGGTTTCTTATTCGGTGATGCTGCAGATGCTCTTGTGTTTGGTCGCTTTGCTGGAGGAGTCGGTGACACTTTGGATGTATCCTATTTCTTTCTTTTCAAAACTTTCCCTTTTGGCAATTTAGTGCTCAGTGTTATAGATTCCTCTTGGGCTTTAGATTCCTCTTCGATTATGGCTATAGTGCCCTTGACAGGTGTGGAGGAAGAACCTTCTCCAAATTTCTCTGTTAATGCCTTGATCATTTTTGTTGCCTTCCTTGTAGCTTTGGGTACTACAATGCTCAATTTTACTTTTTCCTTCACTTCTTCATATGTTCCATACCTCAGCTCGGTAGCATGCCTTAGTAATGTAAGAAAAGCATCTATCTACTGTTGTGTGATGTCAAAATCAATCTCATAACTTGTAGGTGGCAAAGATTGAGTTCTTGGTTCCACAGTATTAACATAGCAGTAATCAGTGTCCACTTCAAAATATATGTCATCCTTGTATTTCTCCACTAGCTTGGGTGGCATTCTATATCTATTATGCATCTTCTCTTGAAACTTGCTAAAATAATCATCCATAATATCATTAAAATTATCACCTAGCTTCTTGATGAAGTCATTGATTTGATGGGTGATTGGTCGGTGTAGTTCCCAAACAACTTTACTGACTGATGGAAAGAATTTTTCAGAATAGAAAAACATGCATACCAGAAGTGATCCAAATTTTAGTGTATTAGCCGAATTGTTTTTCTTTGGCTTCCTTATGGTATTGAGATTCTCAAATAGGTTTTTCAATAATACCTCACATAAATCAATTTTCGTGCCTTTCTTCATAATTTTATATGCCAAGTCGACTGCTGCACAGGGTACATTGTTTTCCCTTGCTGATTGGAAGAAACAATAGCCTATTACTCTAAGGGAAAACTTTAGCTCTGCATCAGTGACATTGTTCAATTTCAATCCCTTGCAATCAGATTCTACTCTAGTTAAACTGATCAATTCCTTCTGTGATATCATTTTCTAAGCTCGGGCATGATCATAAATAGGGTAACCGGTGATCAAATGAATGATTTCCTTGGTGATCTTAAATGGTTGCTCCTCTAGCCACATGAAGTCATCATGAACTCTTCTCAGAACAAACCTGACCCATTGGGGTTTGAAGACATGGGGATAGGTTAGGGCTTCAGTCAATCCCTTGATTTTGATGTGTTCATATTTGCTATCCATTTTACCATCGGTACACAATTCATCATATGTGTCTTTGATTTCAACATGACCTAGTTCTTCAACTCGACACTTAGTAAAGAATCTCAAATCCTCAACTAATAAAACTCTATCCAGAATGAGTGAAAATGTAGTTTTGTCATCCGGTTCAGATGCAATTTTGGGAGTTAAAGAGTATTTCAGTGAGGGTTTTTTGATGTTCTCAACAACAACGGGATTCTAGATCTTAGGTGCCATTGTAGATTTCAGATAAATACTAACAAAAGATCCTTAGGGTTTGAAGACTTTCAAATGTCAGACACTTTCTATTTAGCAAATTAACAACTTGATATGATTAGTAAACTATCTCGATAATGCATTGTGATTGATGTAAATACCTTTGAATTTGCTTCGGAGGAGGTTTGCTCACCTTTGATTTGCTTTGCTCTGCTTTCTTGAAAACTTGGTGAGTGAAAAATGACCGCGTAATAGCTTTAAGTATTCATTATACCTCATCGAGCTTCATGCAGTTAGGTTAGAAAACATTAAATGCACTCGGTACCACTACTTCCTTTTTATGCTTATTTTTTGTCGAGTAGCCAGACTTCTTGCATTTACTGACTTGACAGGCTTCCAAAAGACTTTGATAAAATTTCAAATTTTCTAATGCATCTTTAATTATGCTAATTTTGAATTAAGTACAAAATGAAATAGGAACTGTTAAGATTTGACCTTTGAGATAATGCAATCCCTTCATACCTTTACCGATTAATTTGGAATAGGTGCACCTAACTCGGTAGGTAAGGTGCTTTCTTCATTTGACACAATTTCCTTCTTTTTCCAAATCATCTGTAATTTGCCTTTTATTTCCTCAGTGTCTCCTCTTGGTTGATCTCTACAATCTCTAGCCAAGTGTCCAACTTTGTGACAATGAAAACATGCCATACCAAGATTTCTCCATGATCTTTGGTTGTTCATTCTAAACCTTATAAAGCAGTTGGCACTTATATGTCCATATCTTCCACAACATTCACACCATATCCTTGTATTGTAATCCCATGGTACTACAGAATATTGTCGGTAAGGATCTGTGTGAGTTCGGTAGTCTCTAGTATTTTCTTGGTGTGTAGACCACATATAGTTTTTCTGCTTAAACCAACACTCCTTGGTACTATGTCCATATCTATTGCATTTTTTACAAAACCCTTTTAATTTTGCTTTCTAATAATTGCTAGTAGACTTTGTCCTACATTGGTTAGATGTGTGACCATATTTGTTGCAATTGTGATAATAACCATTAGACCTAGTGACATTTGGTTGCTTACCTTTTTTGATTTGGCATATGTTAGCAGTGTGACCTTTTTTTCCACAGTAGTTGCATACATGCTTCTTTCCTTTGATAATCTTCTTATTTCCAGCTTGCTTTGATGATTTTCCTTTCTCGGTTGTATGAATTCCCTTCTTGGTAGAGTCTTTTCCTTTGTAACCAAGTCCTACTTCTTTGTTGGGTCTTCTTGTATTCAGTTGCTCATCCAACATCTTTGATGCTTCATAACTCTTTTCCAGTGTTTCCTTGGATTTCTTTTCTGTTTCAAGTTCATTGGTCAACCTTGATACTTCAAGTTTCAATGCTTGATTCTCATCATCTTTCAGATTTGCTTCATGATTTGCATAGCCCAATTGATCTGACAGATTTTGTTGAATCCCAGTCAACCTTGTGATTTCATCATTCTTTTTCAAATACTAATGCTTCAAGCTATTGTTTTTCTCTTTCTAGATCTCTTACTTTATCTTCAGCTATTCTTAATGCATCAAGATTCTCAATCATTTGTGTGCTGAAATGTTCATGTCCTCTTTTCATTGCTTCGTTCTTCTCCTTTAGTTCTTCAATCATCTCTTCAGTCTCTTCAGATATAATGTTCTCAGATGATGTTTCAATTTGTTCTACTAACTCTTGAGAGTCCTGCAAATCATCAGATAATTTTCTTCTAACTTTCAATGATTTTTGCATTTATCTTTGCATGTCTGCAATCACTTGATTAGCATGATCCAACTCTTCTTGCAGATACACAATTTTCTGAGATTGTTTATAGCCTTCCATTGATAAGATCTTTCTCTTTAGGTTGTTAAACCTTTTTTCAAGATTCAAGCTCTGATACCAATTGTTAGGCCCAATATGGAAAGCTAACGTACTGAGAGGGGAGGGGTGAATCAGTACTTCAAATCCTTTTATCAACAATATCTTTACTGTTATGCATAAACCACAAACTGTTGTAACATAACATAAAGCTAAAACAAATAATTAACAATCATACATGATTCACTCCATAACACATATATTTTGGTTTACACAGAAACTCTTCGTTAGAGAGAAAAACTGTGGTGGGGATGGCACCCACAACTTCACTACTACAATAATAAAGGTTGATCAGTTAGAGCTACATGTTAAGCTATTTTTGATAGCTTACCCTGTTAGGAGTATCAAGATTGTTAGATCTACCTTGCTAAAGGATTTTACAAAACTTATTCTAAATGTTGCACCTGGTTAAAGACTTTACAATTTATAGACTTTGTTAGATTCTTTTACCCTATTAAAGGTTTCTCTTACAACTTCAAAATATTACAATAAAATCTTTACAAATATCTGCAACTTTACATCTAGAATGTTATAGCAGATTCTATGTGCTCAAAATGAGATTACCTTGCTTATAGCATACCTTGGTAACCCATAGAATAACTCAGTAAACCTTTCTGTTTACTCTGTTCTTTGACTGTTCTCTGAAATCCTTCTCGGTGACCTCTGTGTCTCCGTAACAGTCATAACACTTAGTGCTTTCTTATGTATCACACATGTCTTGCTTCATACACCTCTATATGTCTCTATCTGATCTCAATCCATGTTGTATAAATAGATCTCTTATGTCGGTGATCAGGTTCATTGCTTCGATCTTACAAACATGATTTATCGAATGAATAACTATACAAAATACTTCATTGGTTAGATGACCTCAAAATCATACACAATCTTTAAGTGCAATTTCCAATGTGATAACGGTTCTATGTTCCTCGATCTTGTAACACGTTTTCCCATGTGTGTCTAGATTCAATGAATCTAGTAACATGTTTCACTCAGTGTATCATTATTTCTGCTTGGTAGACAGCTCGATAAATACTAGGCTCTGTGACTACTTACTTCTATAACCGACTGTTCTGTGCATACCGACTGAATGTTTCGGCAGTAGTAACCGACTAGAGTATATAGAATGACTTTGGATATAAAACTAATGGCAACTATAATAAGTAGTAACACACCTCACATGAGTTAGAGGTCTGGTGGTGGTTGGTAGAGAACCTTTAATGACCAGAGAAGTCCTAACTGGCAAAGACCCTATTCTAACCAGTCTAGTCCCTATGAGATGGAAAAGAGGATGAATGTGGTTTGCACAATTTGTCATAACTATGGTCATGTAGCTATGAACTGCAAAAGAAGGATTGGTAGAGGAAATGCTAGACCTTGGAGAAAATCTAGTATGGCTTGTTATCATTGTCATAAACTGAGACATATTGCAAAGTTTTGCAGAGCTAAGTTGAACCAACTGATAAATCAATTTGCTGACAAGAAAATGAAGATGAAAGTTGATATGGAGGAGACGAGAGCTGAAATTGTTGGTGTAAATAAACATTCATTTTGGATATTGTTACACTTACTTAAGTTAACTTAGGTTAATGCATCTCTTCGTAGTTTGGATTTGAGACACTTAGGGAAGTGTGCACATAGGGATAGAGCTTGTAGGAGAAATTCCACCTTTTGTGGTCTTATTTTGCTGTTACACTCCACATTCGGTGGGTCATCCACCTCTTGTGGAATATTATATTATTTCTCCTACCTACCCTTAGTATTTCTTACCTACCCTTGTTTCTCATTGAGCCACATGTCATATTTGTGTGCTCATACATCCATATGGCCTTTCCTATATAAGCAGACCTATATTCATTGTATTGGTTAATCCAGTTGATCATTTTGCATATTGATGAGAATATAGTTTGTTCTTGTCATTCTATTGTCTCTTTTATGCTTTTCATTGTGCCCTTGATCTTGGCAAAATCCTACATGGTATCAGAGCTATTGGGGCTTCATTGATCAGTTTTTGGAGACATCGTGGAAGGCTTCTATTTTCGGATTTGAGGATCTTCATTTTTTGGGGGCGTCATACAGCGATTTGGACATCACCGTTGAATCCGGGGTGCCGTTTCCATAAATTTTGACTATAAAGTCGACTTATTTTGGTGAGAAATTTTTTTTTCCCATTTTGGCTATTATCTTATGGATTTTGGAATTTTTTTTCAAAAAAAAAAAAAAAAATTTCAAAAAAAAAAAATTATTTTTCAAAAACAATAAATTTATTTTTCAAAAAAAAAAAATTTATTTTTCAAAAATTTTGAAAAAAAAAAATCAAAGGCAAATAAAAAAAAAATCAAAAAAAAGTTTTTTGTTGGTTTTTGGGGGGTCCGCAGACCCCCCCCGTACCCCGCACCTGCATGTCGCAGGTGTTGCAGGCGCCACCGGCCGTTTCGTCCTCCTGCCGCCACCCGCACCAGTACCCATCGAGTCACGTCACCCGCCGCTCAGCAACCGCTCCCCCGCTACCGCCCGAGCGCCCAGGTCTCCCCACCGCTCAGTGACAGCTCACCCGCCGGTCTCCGCCTATTGCAGGCCGCTGCCGGCCCCCTCAGCCATCACCGCCGGCCCCTCGGCTCCGGCCGCTCCCTCCGCCGGCGACCACCAAAGACAGGCGCCCCGCGTCCACCTCTTGGCAGGTGGCCACTGGCCCACGGACTACACCGTACACCCTGCACAGCCACGTCAGATCCGTACGCTCTGTCAGCAGATTTGCACAGTCACCTGCCCAGTCAACAGTCCATACAGTACGGACGCTCAGTCAGTAGGGAGGCAAAATTTTTGCGACGATTATACGGCCGTCAAATTTAACATAGTGAATTGCTAATGTCAGCGCCACATCAGCATTTTTTGAAAAAAATTTGACCCCTCTCCATTGGGCTTTTCAGTTTTGCAGTCCAACTTTGAAAGGCCATATCTTGCTCATTTTTGCTCCTTTTTTGGTGAAATTTTTTTTAAAATGGGCTAAAATTTCATGATCTTCACAGTGGTGTGGTTATTTTTTGATTTTGGTGCATAGGTTTTTTGGAATTTTTGGATTCTCTCAGCTGTACCTGTCCAATCCTCAATTCTGCAACTTCAAAGGCCTCGTTTGAGCTCATACGACCTCCTTTTTAAGTGCCATTTTTTTAAAAAGTGCTTATTTTTTCATCTACTTTCATAATCTATGATCAGATTTCAGAGATTTTGAGTGGAAATTGTACTTTCAGATATTGGTCTTATTTGGCCTATTAGGTACTTGTAAATTGCTTGGATCTTAGTTAGATCTCTTGTGTTATCAGTTTGAGACTCTTTTGGCCTTATTAAGGTAGTTGTAAAATTGTAAATCAGAAGTCTACTTTGCCATTTTTTGCAAGTGGCCCATTGTATACGCACTACTTATAAAGTGCCAAATCATCACATTTGGGGCGGGTTCTTTGATTGAGTGAATTTGGGGGGGTGTCTTGTGTGATTATGCCTCTCTTTGTGCTCTTTCCATTTTTGTTGCAATGAGTCCTAATAAATTTCCACCTCTAACTCCACATAATTATGCATCATGGAAAATTCAAGTATGGAGTAAATTAATGGAAAAGGGTCTCACACACTACATAGATGGAACAATTACAGCACCACCTTATCCTAAGGTTGATCCAATTGCTCAATTAGAATGGCTCACAAAGAATTGCATGGCTCTTGGAACCTTATGCAAGTATGTATTAGATGACCTCATTTTTCACATTGAGAAGTGTAAAACAATCAAAGAGGCTTGGGATATGTTTTAGAAATTGTATGGACAAGTTGATGAAATCAGAGGCTATCAGATTGACAATGATCTCACCAACTTGGATCCCAAGAGTTTTGATACAATCCAAGATTATGTCACCAAAGCAAATGAGCTAAGAGCAAAGCTTAAGGATTGTGGAATTGACAAAAAGGATGCTCAGTTGATATTCAACTTGTTGGATAAGCTTGCATTAGAATATGCAGCATTTGTGTCTAGCTTCCAAACTCATCGTTTGACAGTGGGGAGTTCTTATGTTATGCCTTCATTTGATGCTTTCACAGAAATGTTGATATTGGAACAATCTAAGTTGTTGAACATGGGGTTTCTCAAGTCTTCAAAGTCCAAGGTTTTGGTGGCTAATCAAGGGAATCAAGGAAGTCAAGGCAAAGATTCCAACAAGAAGAAGAAGAAATCCAAGTCTAAGCCACACTAGGAAAAAGGACAATCATCCTCTCCATCACAAGGTGATTTTTCATCCTCTTCCAAGAAGGGGACACCACCTAAGAAGGATAAACCAACTTGTGCATATTGCAAGAAGTATGGTCATGATGAGCATCAATGCCATGCAAAGCAAGTTGATGAGTTAACCAATCTTCTCAAGAAAAACAACATCAACTTGCCATCCGCCTACACAAAGAAGGATTCATCTCCTTCCTCTTCCTCACAGTCTAAGGGAAAAGGGCAAGCTTTTGTGGCTACAACAGGTTCTTCACAGCAATGGATACTTGACTCGAGTGCCTCATATCACATGGGTTCTACAAAGGAGCAGTTTTCTTCATTGGAGCCATCTAAGGTACCTACATTTACATAGGTGATGACATACAAGTAGAGGTTGAAGGGAAAGGTTCAGTTGACATGGATGATGGAACATTTGAGAATGTTCTCTATGTTCCTAACTTGCCTACCAACCTTCTCTCCATCTACCAAATCACTCACTATGGGAATGGGAAAAAGGTTGAGTTTACACCAGATTCAGTTGTGGTAAAGGAACTTGATGATGATGCCTTGGTAGCAGTGGGACAAGTCAATGACAACTCAAGGCTTTATTCATTCTCCCACTTTGTGCCAAGTTCACCTTCTAGGGCCTTTCTTACTCATTCAAATTCAGAAAGTAAGCTATGGCATGAGCGGTTTGGTCACCTCAACTACCACTATCTTCAGTGGCTAAGCACTAAAGACATGGTCACAGATCTACCTCAAATCAGTTTTTCAAAGGGTGTATGTTCAGGTTGTTCCATGGGCAAGCATCCCGAAGAGAAGTTTGATAAAGGGAAAGCTTGGAGAGCTTTGGAAGTTCTTCAACTTGTTCAGAGTGATTTAGCAGGTCCATTTCCAGCACCTTCATTTAGTAAGGCCCGCTATGTTCTCACCTTCATTGATGACTACTCCCACTTCACTTGGGTCTACTTTCTCATTCATAAGAGTGAAGTATTTGAAAGATTTCAGGACTTCAAGACTCGTGTGGAGAAGCAATCAGGGAAAGTGGTCAAGATTCTTCGCACAGATAATGGAAGGGAATATGTGAACAAAAGACTTGAGGATTTTTGTACATTTGAGGGGATTGATCTTCAGCATTCTATTGCATACACTCCACAGCAGAATGGGGTTGCAAAATGCAAGAATAGAACTCTTAATGAAATGGCTAGCTGTATGATACATGCATGTTCTCTTGATCCCGCCTTTTGGGCAGAGGCTATCAGTTGTGCCACACACATCCAGAATCGGGTTCCTCACAAAGCTTTGCAAGGTATTACTCCTTTTGAAGCTTGGGCTAGTAGGAAACCGATTGTGAGACATTTCAGAGTCTTTGGGTGTCCAGCATGGGCTCGCATTCCTCCGCAAAAATGCAAGGCATTGGAACCTCAGAGTCGGCCTTGCATATTTGTTGGATATCCTGAGGCTGTTAAGGCATATAGATTGATGGATCCAGAGACACATGAGGTATTCATTGAGAGGAGTGTTCACTTTGAGGAAAGCTCTCCTAGCTTAGCCTCTCTACCTCCTCCACCTTCCTCCATTGTGGATAGTGATGTTAGTGATTTAGATGTTGAGACTCCCTCAACTCCCACTCACAGGGTTACACCTCCACAGGGTCCACTTGTAGTTGAGGAGCCTCATTCTCCACCTCCACCTAGACCTCATTGGGCTTGACAGACACTTGAGTCTGTAGGTTCTCTTGTTGGGGATCCTTCAAATACACGGAGAACTTGATCACAACATCAAGATCTTCCACATTCATTCATCGCTACCACTTCCGATTCACAGACATTTAAGGAAGCATCAGGGGTTCCTGAGTGGGACCAAGCTATGGAGGAAGAGTATAGTTTCTTAATGAGGAACAACACATGGGATTTAGTCCATCTTCCTAAGGGGAGAAAGATGGTTCGATGTAAGTGGATCTATCAGACCAAGTTTGTAGCAGATGGTAGTGTGGATAAGTATAAGGCTTAGCTTGTTGCGAAAGGTTTTTCTCAAGTTGTAGGTGTTGACTATACTGAGACCTTTGCACCCGTAGCCAAGATGAACTCCATTCATTTGACACTTGCTATTGTTGCAGCTCATGGTTGGGTTATACATCAAATGGATGTGAAGAGTGCTTTTCTTCATGGTGATCTTGATGAGGAGATTTATATGGAGCAGCCACAGGGTTTCATTCAGGATACTTCCTTGGTTTGCATACTAAGGAAATCTCTCTATGGCCTTAAGCAGGCCCCCAGGGCTTGGTACGCCAAGATGGATTCCTTTCTTCTCTCCATAGGTTTCACTAGGTGTCATTCTGATCTGAATGTCTACATTTTGTGACAGGATGACTCTCACTTGATACTTGTGCTCTATGTTGATGACTTGATCATTACAGGGAGTACTTCATCCATCATTAGCAGGGTCAAATCTGCTTTGCATGACAGATTTTCTATGACTGACTTGGGTCTTTTGCACTACTTTCTTGGGATAGAGATTTCACAGTCACCTTCCAGGATTACACTATCGTAGCCCAAGTATGCTCTTGATCTACTTGCATGCTTTCATATGGCTGATTGTAAGCCTGCCCCGACTCCCTTTCTTTCAGGAATCAAGCTTGAGGCTCATTGTTCTTCTCCACCAGTTGATGCCACTTTGTATCGTCAGCTTGTGGGTAGTCTCATCTACTTGACTCATACACGCCCTGATATTTCATTTGCAGTTGGCATGGTTTCCCGCTTCATGCAGGATCCACATGAGCTTCATTGGAAAGCTGCCAAATGAATCCTTCATTACATCCAGGGTACACATCACTATGGGATTCACTATGCAGTAGGCACAGGACTTCGCTTGGTTGGTTACATAGACTCCGATTGGGCTAGCGATCTTGTTGATCGTAAGTCTACTTCTGGTTACAGTTTTCACCTTGGTTCGGGCCCCATTTGTTGGCAAAGCAAGAAGCAACATGCTATTGCTCTCTCTTCGACTGAGGCTGAGTATCAAGGCATTGTTAACACAGCGACTGAGACCATTTGGCTCTAGCAGATTCTCACAGAGTTTGGATTCACCACTCCACGGTCGACAGTTCTACATTGTGACAATTAGAGTGCTATTGCAATCTCGAAGAACCCGATCCAGCACCAGCGGATCAAACACATCGAGATTCATATGCACTATATCTGAGAGCTCATCCAGGAGTAGGTCATTGATTTGCAGTATTGTCCTATAGCAAAGCAGGTTGCTGACATATTCACCAAACCTTTCACCGAGAGTAATTTCCAACAGTTGCGAGCTCTCTTGGGGGTGCGGGATGTGTCATTAGGGGGGGTTAGCTGACTTCTCCTTCCTCTCTTATGGAGGGGACTTTTTCCTCTTTGAGGTTTTGTCCTTCTTCTTTGAGAGTCTTTTGTACATTCATCTCTCTTTTGAGGGGGAGTTTTTTCCCACTGGGTTTTCTCCCTTTCTCCGTTTGTGAGAGATTGCATTGCATAGTTTTACTTGCATTTGCATATTGTACATGGGTACCTATCATGGCCTTGTAGCTGGGCCCCATCTTGCATTGTTGACTTGAGTCTTCATTCCCCTAAGTTGCACTTAAGGGGGGGTGTTGGTGTAAATAAATATTCATTTTGGATATTATTACACTTACTTAAGTTAACTTAGGTTAATGCATCTCTTCGCAGTTTGGATTTGAGACACTTAGGGAAGTGTGCACATAGGGATAGAGCTTGTAGGAGAAATTCCACCTTTTGTGGTCTTATTTTGCTGTTACACTCCACATTCGGTGGTTCATCCACCTCTTGTGGAATATTATATTATTTCTCCTACCTACCCTTAGTATTTCTTACCTACCCTTGTTTCTCATTGAGCCACGTGTCATATTTGTGTGCTCATACATCCATATGGCCTTGCCTATATAAGCAGACCTATATTCATTGTATTGGTTAATCCAGTTGATCATTTTGCATATTGATGAGAATACAGTTTGTTCTTGTCATTCTATTGTCTCTTTTATGCTTTTCATTGTGCCCTTGATCTTGGCAAAATCCTACAGAAATGAACATAATCTGGAAAAAGAAGGATGATGAGAAAACCGAAGGCAAACCATTTGAAGATCCTATTTCTTCACCTAGTGCGGAGAACCCTTTACTGACAAACTAAGCTATTAAAAAGCTTAAGGGGAGTTTAATGTTAGATCTATTTCAGAACCCTCTGAAGGACCATAAGGTATGTTAAATCTACATACTTTATTGTATTATGATATTTTGAAGTGATTTTTTGATCAAACCGGTAGGTTTGATGTGTTATGAGAACCGGTAGTGTGTTAAAAGATATTTAGGGTTTTACCTAGTAATGACATTCAATGTGGCAGATAATGGGAAAATAAAAGGAACTTTTTGAATGTTATTTGTCACATTGCATTCTTGTGAGCACATAGAGAGTGAATAGAGCAAAGAAGAGTTTGTGTTTGCAACATTGACAAAGATTTGAAGTGATCTGGTGTGATTTCCGATCAGCAATCGGTGAGAAAGATTTGTTGGTATTTGGAACCCTAGTGCAAAAGCGATAAAAAGGTATTTTCCCAGAAACCTTGTTATCTGCTTATCTTTCTGAATCATTGAAGATGGACACCCCGCATCTAGTTGATATTACCAATAGACCCCTTCCTAAATTTAAGAGCCACCCATTTAAGTCGGAGGCAATTGATCCCACCAGAGACCTATCCAGAGTTCCTTATGGTGTCTTACATATTAAATATGTTAGACCGTTCTATCAATACAAACTGGAGGATCTTGGTATTGCTGTTATTTTTTATTAGTATAAAGCATTGTGTGATAAGAATGGAGTGATAAAAGAACAGTTCAAAAGGATTACCGAGAAAAGTTTTCACCATGCCTTGAATTTCATTAATGATTTTGATGATGAACTTTTGAGAAATGGGCTTACTAGAATTCATGACTAGTTTATGTGGCTCAACTGACCACATAAGATTTCTAAGGAAGTATTCATGTAGTCACTGGATTTTGTGCCACCAGTGAGGTTCCTATTCTCAAATCCATTCCTAAGAATGATGTAGAAAATTTAACAGGATCTAAATGGGAGGGAAGAGAAATGACGACGAATAATATCAGTGATCCGACAATAAAGTATGCTTCTATGGTGATTGGTTACCGGATCTATTACTCTAGCAGGATGAACAACATCCCTACTGTCTCTATTCACACTACCCATTGGATGATAAAAGTAGATGTTGATTATGAATTTTTGGAGGTGTTGAGAAGTCAATTGATGCTGAACCTAGAATCCATCAAGAAGGATAAGAGGTTAAGGTATAAGTTTGGACAGTTAATTCTTGGTTTATTCTTTTATTTTCAGAATTATTTCCCCGGTATGGTGATATCCAATGGATAGATGGCACTACAGCATTGGTACAAATGAATAATAGCATAAGAATTCTTGGTAATGGTTTTGACAAGATTTCATGGGGATATTTTAAAGACTTTAAGAAGAAAATGCATGCAAGGGAAAGGATACTGGTAGAGGTTGTCAACTGATATGAAAACACAATTTGTTTTATGGTTGATATAGATACTTGCATGATGGAGACAATTGTACCCTAGACTACATGGGCTATGCTCATGGGATATGAAGTGGACAAGGATCTTCTGATTGCATATGCTGATCATTTTCTTGTCCAACCGGTAGATACAACCGCATAACATTTTGGCACTTACAAGGATAAATAACTTCAAGCGCATTCAAAACTTAACAAACCTGTAATGTTGGAATCCAAGAACACTGAGAGGGGGGGGCTGAATCATTTTTCTACTGGTGAGATCAATTTTAACCTTATTAACAAATTATTTTAGTAACCAGTAACCTTAAAATAATATAACATCAAGTAGAAATGAAGCAACCACAAGAGCATACACCATAACACAAAGATTTATACGTGGAAAACCTCAAAGAAGAAAAACCATGATGGGATTGGTGACCCACAATATCTATCCACTAGCCAAATGAATAAATATTACAATAGGGTCATGCACATGCAGGAAGGCCAACATCCTAGAGCACACTGCTCATCACAAAAGGAGCCCCACTGATTACAAACACCAAATATGGAGTTTCAAACAAAATTTTGAACTCAGAGAATGCATCTATTATGTTGAATGAGTTACAGTTCAAGCACTAGTTGTACTGGTAACTTACTTCGCATCCCAAACCTCTAAACCAATAACCAAGACTATCTACAAAATATTATATTCACATTTAGTCAATCAACATCACTCGCACAATATCATATCACTATATATTCCTTCTCTTTGTGTATATCTCCAAAATAACCTAACCAGACTAACTTAAATACCCTTCCCAATCAAAAACATAAATGCCTTATATCAGTTTACAAAGATATTACAATTTATTTACATGTTGGCCTAGACAAAAACAAATGCATTAAACTTTGTGACCGATGTTGCTGATCATTGTCGTGTAAATGTGTTGGATCAATCTCCTATGTCATCCTCATATACTGGTTCTTAGTTTTCCAGTTTCTTGAATGTCAGTTGCCGAATCATGAATACCACTGAGTACTGGTTAAAATTCCAACCCAAAATGATATGTGTTGCCATCAATGACAACACAACTAAATCGGATGAGTGTCAATTGCCAATAGGTAATAGCAAAGAAAGTTAGAAAGGAAGTTGAAGCATTTGCAGAGCAAGTAGGATTCACAAAGGAAGCCATTACTAAAGCAAGAGAAAAGCATGCTACTCAATAAGCCGAAACATCAAGTGCACCAATCGATACCCCCACCAATGTAAAGACAAGTGTTGGAAAGGAGAAAGTTGCAGAGAAAGAAAAACCAACAATTGTTAAGAAGGAGAAACCAATAGAAAAAAAGAAGGAGAAACCATAAAAGATTTAGTTCCAAAGAAAAGGTAAGATTGTTGAGCCACCTACTACATTGGTTAAGACTGGTAAAAGGAAAAAGCAACAAGCACGAAAACCGGTAGATGATGATGAAGAAGAGATTGAGTCCAAAGGAGAAAACAAATCCCTAAGGGATAGAGGCAAAAGATCAAAGGGTGTTGGTACTCCAACTGTGAAATCTTCAAAGAAATTGGTACTCAAGCTCACACCTCTTGAAAATTTGATAATAAACATTAAAGAGTATGGTGTATTGACTGGTGTGAGGAAACTCTATGATAAGTTTAGTGATTATGAACAAAGATAGATAGAAGATGCAGTTGTTTACATGATGAATAAATACAACAAGGCTCTAATTGAATTGCAAGGACAAATTCCAAATTCATTGTATAATATAATTGATGCTAGATGACAGGCAGCCATGAGACAAGATAGAGAATTTTTTGAATATTTTTTGAAAAACTTGTAACTTGAAGCTACTAGAGAAGAGCTAGATGAAATTTTTGATAAGGAAAAGTCATCTTTTAGGTCAAAGAAAAGGTTGAAAAGAATGTTAATTGGCGAGACCCAATCTGTCTATGAGGAGACTGAACAAATTTTGAAGAAGGTATTGGGCCTGATTCTGGATGAAGAGGAAGAAGTTAAGGAAGATGAGCATGAGAGGTTTGAGGCTGAAGATCTTCCAAAAGGTGTTAAATAGCTGATTTTAAGATTGTTGAAATTATACTTGATGATCAACCGGTGAACAAAAAAACTAAACCTGTGAATATCCCTGATGATTATGATACTGGTAATATTGATGATGCTAATGCTACTGAAAATGTAAATGTACAGGATGTTTATGTTCAAATGTCTGAGAAACATGAACAAGAACAGGGATGGGAAGAAAAGAAAGATACATAAGAAAAGAAGGATGAGTAGCCATTGGTAGTAACTCAAACTATTGATACACAACCCCCACTAGTACAAGAAACTAAAAAGGTTAAGGAAAGTGAAAAGAAAGAGGAAAAGAAGACAAAAGAAAAAGAAAAGGAAAAGGAAGAGGAGAAAACTAAAGACAAAGAGGAAACAAGGGAGAAGAAGTCAGAGAAGACTAAACCTAAAGTGACACCTTTGTCACTTGATTCTAAAACAAAAATTGTTGATGATGAAGATGATGATGCTATAAGCATCAAAGGACCACTATACATGGACAATTTGAGCTCAACTAGGTTGATGGAGATTGCAACTTCCATGCAATCTTGGGCCAAGAAGAAGAGGATGAAAGAACAATAGAAGGAGGTAGAGACAATAAAGAATGTTGTTGATATTTTGTCTAGTCTCCTACCAGAGACATATAAATAATTTTGTTATTCCTATTAACGAGCTTGGTCAACTTATTTCTAATGTCAAAGAATAAATGAGATCTTTTGAGGATGCAACTTATATTAGTGTTGAGAAGGATTACAAGAGGAAGAAAACATAGAACTGAAATTGATAAAGGGAAAGTTTCTCTTACTATTGTAGACACCCAAAATTGTCCAGTCTAATTAAATAAATATTTTATTTATTTAATTATCTAAGCTTAATTCTTCTATTAATTAAATAAATCTTTATTTATTTAATTAATTCATTTATCCTCTTCTAGCCTTATTTCTCATTTAGATAAATAAATTTATTTATTTAAATTATCATTTTCCTAAATTAAATAAATATCTTATTTATTTAATTGATCCCACTTCCTCTATTAATTAAATGAATCTTTATTTATTTAATTAATTCATTAACCTTTTCTACCTATGACACATGTCATTCATCTCTTATTTCATACACTACCTACCCTTTCATTATTTTATTATTTCTTTTACCTATCCTCTAATCATAGCTGACCTCCTTTTACACCTCTCAATCTTATCCCTCCATTTCTTATGGTGCCTTCTATATAAGGAGATGCTTCCTTCATTATCAACCTTGGCTAACCACTTGATCAATTGACTACTTGGCATATGCGATCCTACTTGCAACCACATTCTGTTCTTTGTTGAGCTCTTGTGCACATAAAATCTGAGAGCAAATATATCAAGCAAGATCAATGGAGATAGGAAGAATGGAGATCAAAACCCTATTGGACATGTGATGGTATAATCTTTGTGATTTCATTTGATTTGCATTGTCTTGGGTAATCTTCATATGTTATGGTTGATCTTTGTTGTTGTTAGGCTAGGGTTTTGTGGTTGAATTCATTTAGCCTTTCAATATCATTATTATTGTTATCCATTTTCACCATAAACATTTTGGCACGCCTGGTGGGACTCTTGTCCCTTTTGCATTTAATATCCTTATTGCAGATTTTGTGTTTGAAGTTGCAGATCTGACATTTTCGACAACATTTTGACATTTTCGCGTCTATGCACTTTCGGGTCGTGTTTTTTATTTTTTGCCGCATTTGTGACATCTGGAACCACGTCTGCATCCTCAACAACATTTTATTATATTTTTTTTGCAGATTCTGAAAAACGCGTATGTGTTCCTCAGTCGTGTCTGCGGTGTTTTTAGACACGTCTGTGTCCAAAAGTCGCGTCTGGGTTCTGGAGCTGCGTCTGTGTCTCACAGAGGTGCGTCTGTGGCAGATAGGTGCGTTTGTGTTTGGGGTAACCGCGTTTGTGTGCATTGATTTCTTTTTTTAGCTTTATTGATTCAGTTTTTGGTCATTCAATATTTTAGATCTGGTTTATTTTGAGCTAACATCTTCAGATCTAGCTAACGAAATTGGTGCAGCTTGTCTTGAAAGCAAAATCATTTGGTTGAAGGCCCCTATTTTCACAGTCTTTTGGACCTAAAATTTACCTAACTTGTGTGCTTACAGGAAGGGGTGATTATTTCAAACAATCCAAAATACTAATAAATCTTTGTTGTAGGTCCTTGGCAAGGGTTTTTGATTTTTTTTTGTTGTGTGCTTTGTTTTCAATAAACTAGCAAACACTTCAATTGGTGCACTAAAATTGAATCATTGTCTTTTGTGTCTTGAGAAATAGGCTCTTTTTGTTTAATCTTTAGAGGGTCTGTCTTCCCATGTGGTCATTAGGACTACTAGTGAGAAGAGAACGACCCAAGTGGTAGCAAAAGAAAAGCCATCTTCTTCCAAACCACTATAAATAACTGTATTCATGGTGAAAACTATGAATAACGTGTGCTGATTAGTTCATACCGACATTATGTCTCCCCATAAACCCGTTTGATCAAATTTATTTGATCAATTGTAGGGTGTAACCCCTACCAGCTGGGAGCCTTCTGTATTTACAGAGCTGAAAGTGCCACATGCATGGTCACACAAGCGGATGCCCTTACTAGCACCTTTTTGTTTTAGAAGCCCAAATCCTTCTAGTTGTTGGGGCAGGAGGTCAGACCTCTGGTAGCGGCCCACACACATACAGTTCTTAGTAGAGATACAAAGTTTGCCATGGGGAGTTTTCATGGGGACTGATGCTTGGCTGACCCGAGAAGTGAGTGCCGAGGGTGGAGCCAGTGAGGTCAAGCATCTAAGTATCTACTTTGAATAGCATAGCCTCGGAGGTAAAACCCCATGTGGGATCAACAACTATTGTCTTGGCCAGCCATAAGAATTGTGCTTGACTTATTTTAAACATTCAAAACATTCAAGACCAAACAACAAAACATTGTGTCTTTTGTGTCTTCAAGTGTATGCAAAACATTTTTACATGAAACAACACACTTTTCTTGGAGTCATTTTGAGTCTAGACACTTGCAAACATTGAGTCTTCATCAACATTGTGTCCTCTTGTCATGAAAAATAGTCAAACAGTCAGATTTGGTTACAACAAAACAACTTCACAGATTGAAATAAAATTGCACAAATTTTGCAGAAATGCATCTATGTCAGACATAATAGCATCTGTGTTGTATAACCGCATCTATGAAGGGAAGAAATGCGTCTGTGTTTCCAAAATCAACATTGCACTTTACAAAAAAATCTCAGAAATACGTCTATGTCGGACATAATAGCATTTGTTTTGTATAACCACATCTGTGAAGGGCAGAAACACGTCTGTGTTTCCAGAATCAACATTGCAATTTACAAAAAAATCTCAGAAACGCGTCTGTGTTAAACAAAACCACGTTTGTGTCAGGAAATCGCGTCTGTGCAGTATACAGGCATGTCTGTGTTCAGTTTAAAAAAAATTTATAGTCCAGCAAACAAACACAGTCAGTTTCAGAATTCTTGAGCTTCCTAGGTTGTTTCTCTAGGTTTTCATCTAGCATTCAACCTGTCTTTGGGTTTCACAAAGTCCATCATTGCTTTACATCTTGCATTACATCTAGTCTCACATATCTCAGTCAATACCTAGTTCATGGTTGAAACCTGTCTTCAAAAATCTAGGAGAGAAACTAAAGAGGCTCAAGAGTCCACAAACATGAGTGTCTATGAGTATGACAATGATGTCTTTTTCAATACTGATCATAACACATTACCTGACATGGATGCCTATAGAAACATTCCAAATGTTGAGAACATGGACACTACAAACAACAATGATACACACAATGGTGATATGGACAACTTTTCTATACATTCAGCAAATGTGGAAGAATCCATTATGGACCCCCACTTCAATCAATTGATTGAGGAAATAATGAGGAGAGATAGACAATACTTCTTACAAATGATGGCACAAAGTGGAGCCAAGATCCCTCATGATTTTGACATGTCTCAAATAATGGAACATAGGCCTTTGCAACAAACTCACTCCAACATGGATCAAAGGAGACCTAATAGTGGAGGCAATAGAGGACCACATATGGTACCTGAATCACCATCATCTTTGTTTCAAAAACTAGAGGTCCCACATACACATGGTCACGCATATGATACTCACCTTCGTAGACCATTATGGAAGTCTTATGCAGAAAGATATGCTCAATCACATACCAATGCTAAGGATCAACCACCAAAGCAATTGGATATTCAAAGGCATGCTCAAAATTTGGACACAAGGAAACCCCATATAAAATTTGGGGGCAACACATTAGAACATGACATGCCTGTAGAGTATGGTATACATGGACAAAATAGATATTGTGTTCCTCAACATGAATCTATACCAAGTGGTCCATATATGCAGCATGACTATAGACCTCCTCCATATGAACATGTGTATGATCAATATCATCCATATATGCAACATGCTCCTCCTCCAATTGGTGCCTCAAGCATAGGGTATGGTCCAAGAAATCGATCTCCACCTAAGAGCAATTTGGAGCAACAAATCAGGGACTTACAAAAGAAAATGGAGGACATAAATACACTGAAGCCAACATACATAATGAGAGACATATGTCCTTATCCATTTGACAAGAGCATTCTGATGCCTCCATTTCCTACACACTTTGTGATGCCTAAGTTTGATAAGTACAGAGGCAAAGGGGATCCTACGACACACATAAGATAGTTTTTCATAGCTTGCATTGAGGTAGCAGTAGAAGAGACATATTTGATGAGATTATTCCCACAAAGCCTAGGCGATCAAGCTATGGAATGGTTCTCCCAACTTCCACCTGGAATTAAGTCATGGGGTGACTTAGCAGAGGCATTTATCGAACATTTCTCCTACAACATAGAGAGAGACATATCAGTCACTACTTTGTGCAACACCAAGCAAAAAGAGGGAGAGTCCTTTGCATCATTTTTACAAGATGGAGGAATTTAGCCAGCAGATGCTCTTGTGAAATTCCACAAAAACAAATGGTAGAAATGTTCACCCAAAATGTTAACAAAGACATTGGCTATGATCTAAGAAAAACTTGTTTTTCTACCTTCAAGGACGTCATTGAAAAAGGCTTAGCAACAGAGAAGGTCCTAATTGAGCAAGGCATCATCAAGATATTGAAGGAAAACAAAGATGACTTTAAAGGAAAAGACAAGCCAAGATTTTGGAATAAAAACAAGAACATAGTCAATGATGGTGTTGTTGATGCTAATACAGTGCGACCCAAAATCATTTTTTCTGGATCAAGTTCTACAAACAATCAAGTGAATACTCAAACAACTTCTAAATCATGAAGGAAGTACACTCCATTGGGAGAACCACTTGAGTCAGTTTTCAAAAAGCTAGTGGCAAACAAAGTAATCACAGTTCCAGATTTTCCTCCATATGAACCAAAGGTTAAACCAAATTGGTGGAATGATGATGAATATTTTGAATTTCATAAGAGCAAGGGTCATAAGACAAGAAATTTTCATCGAGTGAAGAACATCATACAAGATCTCATTGATAGAGGTGACATTGAGATTGAAGGACACTCATCCAATCAAGACCATGAGATGTTTAAGGAACCATTCCCAAAGCATGACAAGGGAAAAGCTAAAGCCACAGATGACCAAACCAACTATACTAGAGCAACCTATAACTATGATTCAACTATCAATCACATTTCGATGGACAATTAAGTCTCTACCATAATCATTAAGGACAAAAACCCTGAGAATTCTACCCAGAGACCCAAGATTGTCCTAAAAGGTGTTGGATCTTCTTCCGAACCTACCTTTGAATGTCATGTTACAACCCATCGAGGTAAATTCACTTTGCAAGGTGCTTTGGTGAAAAACACCGCTTCTTCATCAACCAAGCTTGAGTATGACCTTGTAGAACAGTTAGGGAAGACACCCGCACTCATCTCCATCCTTGAGCTTTTACACATATCTCCTGCACATAAAGCCATTCTTGACAAAATCTTGAGAGACACTTTTGTCCCTACTGATTTCAATGTGGACCAGTTTCAAGCCATGGTGGGATACCTTTCCATTCCACACCTCTGTAAGTCAGCCACATAATGGACCTTTACACATTGAAGCCTTCATACACAAACATCGAATAAAACAAGTCCTGATAGATGGAGGAGCTGGTCTAAACATTTGTACATTGAGCACAATTAAACAATTGGGATATTCTGATAAAGCTGTGAATTCTACAAACAAAATCACCATCAAGGCATATGATGATGAAGAGCATTCATCCAAGGGCACAATCACCTTACCTCTCAGAGTTGGGCTAGTTACGAAGGATGTGGTTTGTCAAGTCCTAGACCTAGATCTCACTTACAACATATTGCTAGGGCGTCCTTGGATTCATGAAATGAGGGCAGTCCCATCTACATATCACCAATGCATTAAGTTTCCTCACAATGGAGTGGAGGTAACAGTTAACGGTGATCCTAATCCATTCATATACTGCAATAACCTGAGATCCAACACTGAGACCATCATTCCTAGTAATTGTGAAGTTGTTCCTTCTTCGGCATACATTGATCCTGAGTCATTAAAACCTTTGACATCAAAACAAGGTGAGCTTAAAGGCAAATTTTAGGACAAGGGCATGGGGGAATACACTTTAAATCAGACCATGTACTTACAACAAGTCATGAGTTCACCAAAAGAATATGGAAGACCATATCCTAACAAGCAAGTATCCATCATTGTACTCAAATGGGACCCTACTACCTTTCAAAGATGGGGTGAACTGGAAGAGGAAGACTTATACAAAATGCTTTACAAAGACCTTGAAGATGATACACAAGATCACATCAGTCTACCATGTGAGAAATATGGTAAAGGTTTCAAGATTCTACAAAAATTTGGGTATGATGGAAAAAGCCCTCTTGGGTTACAAAAGGAAGGCATCATTGAACCTTTACAACCTGAATTGACATTCAAAAAGGAACGCTCGAAGGGACTTGGTTTCTTGACTTCCAAGGTCCACAATAAAAGGATAGAAGAAGCCTTACAAATCAAAGCTACCAAAATTCAACAAGAGGATCGCTATTCCATAGACTCCAACGAATGGGAATGGGGTTCAGACAAATCCTCCAGTGACTACGAGCTCACCGAGACATTCAGAGAGCCAGATGAACCCACAAAAGAAGAGGAATTTTATAAAAGATTCAAGGTTGGTCAAGAAACAACACATGAGGATTCCACACAGTCCTTGTCTCAAGGTCCTAGGTTGAGATCACATAGGATGAGAACACCTATCCCAGAATGCACTACTAGTGATGATAATTTAGATTTGTTCATGATCGAGACTGATGAGGAGAGTGCCATCGATGACCTCGATAATTACCTTGACATACCTAAATATAACTGCATCTTCACTCTTAGCCCCACTAACTTCAAAGACATTAAAGGCCTTCCCCTCGTTCACCACCAACTCATTGACTGGGATCATGAAGGACCTGCATAGTTTGACACATTCCAAAATGATGAAGCTTTTATTGACTATCTTGGCATACGAGATTATCTTCCCCTTGGGGACCATAAAGCGGGATACACTATAGAACTCAATAGCGTGGCATATTTTGATGAGGGCGTCGGACCTTCTAGTAGCAAAAATGTGAAAATAAGAACAAACCAAGGGTCTTGTGGCAAAAACCACACTATGGCGATGTCTGACCCTAAAAAAGTAAAAAGAAAGGACGTATCTGAGGGAAAAAACCTCTCTGAGGTACCCGAAGATGGAAGGCTCGACATTCTCCTAGCATCATATGAGGAAAAGTCATCCATGTTGGTAGAGGAGACTATCAAAACAAACATTGGTACAGAAGAGGTTCCACACAACATATTCCTGGCTCAATCGTTGACGGAGTCAGAAAGGTCAAAATTCATAAGTTTCTTCAAAGAACAACAAATCAACTTTGCGAGGTCATATGCTGATATGCCTGGATTAGATCTGGATTTAGTAATGCATTATTTGATAGTTAAACCGGGGGCAAAACCAGTGAAACAAAAATTTAGAAAGATGCATCCACAAGTCGCGTTACTAGTCAAAGCAGAACTTCAGAAATTATTGGATGTCGGATTCATACGCCCAATTGATTATCCTGAATGGATCTCCAAATTAGTGCCTGTTAGTAAACGAGATCACAACATCAGAATATGTACAAATTTCAGAGACATCAACAAAGCTTGTCAATACTCACGCATAAGACTAAGAATCAATCCATTGAAATATCTTCTCAATAGGGCAACACTTACTAGGCAACTAGCCAAATGGGTAATGATTCTGAGTGAATTCGACATCAAGTATGTGGACAAAAAAGAAATAAAAGGACAAGCCATCGTAGATCAATTAGCAGATGCTCCCATGATAGATGATGTTCCTCTAAGTTCAGAATTTCCAAATGAATCCATTTTAACAATGTCACATGCGAAGCCATGGCAACTGTACTTTGACGGCTCATACACATAGCATGGGGTAGGAGCTGGCATCCTCTTTATAACTCCTCAAGGGGATTCTATACCAAAATCATACCACTTATCATTTCCTTGCACTAATAATATAGCAGAATATGAGGCATTAACAACAGGATTACGGATTGCAGTTCAATGGAAGATCCAGGAACTTTGTATTTTTGGGGACTCTCAACTTGTAATCTATCAAGCAACTGATGATTACCAGACAAAGGATGAAAAATTAATTCCTTACAAACAAATGGTGGATGACCTAAAACAACATTTCACAAAGATAGACTTTGAGTAGATACCAAGAGAGCAGAATCGAGCCGTAGATACCATGGCTACAATTGCTTCATTGATCGATCTACCTCCAAATGAGACCCGCTATGAGTTCTTGATGGATAACCTTTTGGTTCCTTCATATGAAATCATTCCTACTGAGATGATATATGTTGTCGGTCCTGAGTCCCAGTTATATGGTTCCATTTTCACATACCTTCGTGAGAATACCCTACCTCCTGATCTATCCAATAACCAACGTCGCACTTTCATTCGCCAATCTTCTTGATATGTCATTTTAGCTAATATCCTATACTGGTGAGGTCTAGATGGCACTCTTCTTAGATGTTTAGAAAGTGACAAAGCTCAGATTACGTTAGGTGAAGTACATGAAGGGATATGTGGTCCACATGCTAGTGGTCCTACCTTAGCCAAGAAACTCATCAGGACTGGATATTACTGGCCCAATATGGAAAAAGACTCATATCAGTTTGTCAAGAAATGTAAGCAATGTCAAATTCATGGAGACCTCATACATGTGCCAGCACAAGAACTTCAACCAATTGCATCTCCTTGGCCATTTTGTCAGTGGGGACTCGATCTCATAGGCAAGATTCACCCTCCTTCTTCCAATGGTCATAAATTCATTATCACTGCCACAGAGTATTTCACAAAATGGATTGAAGCCATGGCTCTCACACAAATCACTCAAAAACAGATTGCTACATTCATCCTCAACTATATCATTTGCCGATATGGTATTCCTGTTTCCATTATCACTGATAACGGGCGTCCCTTCAAAAATCGGGATGTTCGTGAACTTTGTGACCGCTTCCATATTTCCCATCGTTTCTCCATGCCATATTACCCCCAAGGTAATGGTCAAGCTGAGGCGTCTAATAAGATAATCCTTAAAATCCTAAAAAAGACAGTCGACAATGCTGGCCGTAATTGGCATATCCAACTTAATCCTACACTTTGGGCATACCGCACAAGTGTCCGCACACCTACAGGAGCTACACCCTATTCACTTGTCTACGACACTGAAGCCATCTTGCCTATTGAGGTCGAGCTACCCTCTTTATGAGTCTCTTTGCAAAACATTATCAGTGATGAAGACTATAGGGTCTCTCGCTTACAAGAACTTGAACTATTGGATGAACGAACACAAACTGCTTTTAATCATCTCAAGGCTTATCAACAATGAATGAGTCACAACTACAATCACAGAGTCAAGCCTCACATATTTGAGGTAGGTGATTTGGTTCTCAGAGAAAAGCCCAAAAATCAGCAAGATAGAGAGAAGAAGGGCAAGTTCGAACCAAATTAGCTTGGTCCTTACATCATTACAACAGCATATGGATCTGGGGCATATCAGCTCTCAACTACAGAAGGTGAACCTTTGGAGGATCCTATCAACAACATGCACCTTCGCAGGTTTTACACATAGCTCTTCAGAGTATCCTAATTCAAAAAATACAAAAAAAATTCAAAAATTTCAAAAATACAAAAAAAAATTATAAAACAAAAAAATCGTTACTTGGTGAAAACCTGGCAAACAGGCGCCTTGTGACACAAAAAACATTGAAAAATCAAAAAAATTAAAGAGAAATAATTTCGTCCAATGATGAAAACCACTTCGGTGGTGCCCTGGGCAAGTACCATGGTAAAAACTGGGTCACCAGCACCATGCGTAGAGACATTGCTCCTCCCTCCTTCAGGATTCACTTTCATCCTTTCACTTTGCACACACTCACAACCTATTCGTTCATAATAAACTTACCCATTCCCCTCATGGCTTGTTATTGATCTACCCAAGATTGGTTAGCCATTCAAAATAAAACTTTCCTTTTCACCCTTTCCATCCATAATAAATTAGATCCTATCTGTGGCTAAGGCAAATCCTACGTCTAGTAATGGGTGTGGAACTGAGAACACCACATATTTCGAGGAGTACAGTTTCTTCCAGTTTCCTTCAGTATATCCATGCACAATCTGCAATAAAGAAAAATTTGCATCACAGATCTGCAATAAAGTATCAGTTTCATGGATTCAGTCAGTTTTAGATGAGGCATTGCAGCAACAATGGGATTCAACAAAATCAAATCTTTCAACAGACTCAAACAACATATGGTTCAGTGCTATCTATCCTTTCTGTGAAACTAAACATTGTGATGACAATCAAATAAAACTT